>NC_080545.1:20658635-20958635 GCF_028640845.1 Ahaetulla prasina | reverse complement strand
GCTTTAAAGGTGGTTACCAACACCTTGAAGCGCACCCGAAGGCCACAGGTAGCCAGTGCAGTCTGCGCAGGATAGGTGTCATCACAGGAGCCACGAGGGCTCCCTCTATAACCCGCAGCCGCATTCTGAACTAACTGCAGCCTCCGGATGCCCTTCAAGGAGCCCCATGTGAGAGCATTGCAGTAATCCAGGCGAGGCGTCACGAGGCGTGGTGACCGTGCATAGGGCATCCCGGTCTAGAAAGGCGCAACTGGCGCACCAGGCGAACCTGGTAAAAGCTCTCCTGGAGCGGCCGTCAAATGATCTTCAAAGACAGCCGTTCATCCAGGAGGGCGCCCAAGTTGCGCACCCTCTCCATCGGGGCCAATGACTCGCCCCAACAGTCAGCCGAGGACTCAGCTGACTGTACCGGGATGCCGGCATCCACAGCCACTCTGTCTTGGAGGATTGAGCTTGAGCCTGTTTCTCCCCATCCAGACCCGTCGGCCTCCAAGCACCGGGACAACACTTGATAACCGTTGGGGTGGCCCGGTGTGGAAAAGTACAGCTGGGTGTCATCAGCGTACAGCTGGTACCTCACACGAAGCCACTGATGATCTCACCCAGCGGCTTCATATAGATGTTGAACAAAGGCGAGAGGATCGACCCCTGCGGCACCCACAAGTGAGGCGCCTCGGGCCGACCTCTGCCCCCGTCAACACCGTCTGCGACCGATCGGAGAGATGGGAGGAGAACCACCGATAAGCGGTGCCTCCACTCCCAATCCCCAATCGGCGCAGCAGGATACCATAGTCGATGGTATCAAAAGCCGCTGAGAGGTCTAACAGGACCAGGGCAGAGGAACATCCCTATCCTGGCCCTCAGAGATCATCCACCAGCGACCAAAGCCGTCTCAGTGCTGTAACGGGCGGAAGCCGGACTGGAGCAGGTCTAGATAGACAGTTTCATCCAGGTGTAGAAACTGATATGCCACCATACTCTCTACAACCTTCGCGGCGGGTTGGAGACAGACGATAATTACCTAAAACAGCGGGTCAGGAAGGCTTCTTGAGGAGGGTCTCACCACCGCCTCTTTCAAGGCGGCCGGAAGACTCCCTCCACCAAGGAAGCGCTTGTAATTGCCTGGAGCCAGCCTCGTGTCACCTCCTGGTGGCCAGCACCAACCAGGAGGGGCAGGTCCAATAAACACGTGGTGGCATCCAACCTACCCAACAACCTGTCCATGTCCTCGGGAGCCACAGGGTCAAACTCATCCCATAAAATGTCACCAAGACCACCCTCAGCCGTCTCACCAGCGTCACTACAATTCTGGTCCAGACCATCCCGAAGCTGAGCGATTTTATCGTATAGATAACCGTTAAACTCCTCAGCACGTCCCTGCAGCGGGTCATCCGCTCCCCTGATGTAAAGGGAGGCGGGTCACCGAAACAGGGCGGCTGGGCGGTTATCTGCCGATGCAATGAGGGAGGCGTAGCTCGCCTCGCTTCCCTCAATGCCACTAGGTAAGTCCTAGTATAGGACTTCACTAGTGTCGATCAGCCTCGAGCGGCTAGACCTCCAGGAACTCTCTAGGCGTCTTCTCTGGCGCTTCATCCCTCGCAGCTCCTCGGAGAACCAAGGGCGGTTGGGACCTCGCCGGGTCAGAGGCCGCAAAGGCACGACTCGGTCTAAGGCCCCGCCCGGCCCGTTCCCAGGCCGCAACAAGTTCCTCAGCCGAGCCGTGAGCCAGACCCTCAGGGAATGGCCCAAGCTCCGTCCGGAACCCCTCCGGGTCCATCAGGCGCCTGGGACGGAACCAGCGCATCGGCTCCGTCTCCCTGCGGTGGGGAGTAGCGGTCAGAAAGTCCAGGCGAAGAAGAGTGATCTGACCATGACAAAGGTTCAATGACTTTTCCCTTCAAGTCCAGATCCCCCAACCACTGACCAGAGACAAAAATCAAGTCCAGAGTGCCACCCCCAATGTGAGTAGGGCCATCAACTACTTGGGCCAGGTCCAAGGCCGTCATGGAAGCCATGAACTCCCGAGCTGCTGTCGATGGCGAGCGGAAGATGGCAAGTTAAAGTCCCCATGACTAAAAGTCTGGGGTCTCAACTACCACCCGGCCAGCACCTCCAGGAGCTCGGGCAGGGCGACTGTCACGTAGCAAGGAGCCAGGTGCAGCGATCAGTAATCCCACCTGACACCTATGACCCCATCTCACAAGAGGATTCGCACCCGGCAATCTGAGGTACAGTGGTCTCCCTCGGCTCTAGGCTCTCTCTAATCACAACCGCCACCCTCCACCCCTACCCTGGGCCTCGGCTGATGGAATGCACGGAAACCTGGCGGGCACATCTCAACAAGGGCACACCTTCCGTGCCCAGCCAGGTTTCCATGCGCCTATAAGGTCCATGGCGCCCCTGAATAAGATCGTGTATTAGGGGCCTTATTGACTACGGACCGTGCGTTGCATAACATCAGCCGAAGGCCCAGGCTCTGAGTCTTGACCATCCGGGGAGCAGGAAAGGGCGGGGATCGGGCGCGCGATCGCCTGCAAACATCGACCGCGCCCCCAAAACGATATGGTCCCCCTTCCGCCATATCTGCCCCTCCCACTTACCGTGCAAATCAGACCACCCTCACCAGCAGGAACGCAATCTCCCCCCCTAACCTCCGAACCCATTAAAGGTTCATCCATTTGTATATTATATACAAAGTCAACTTATTGCCCCCAACAATCTGGGTCCTCATTTTACCTACCTTATAAAGGATGGAAGGCTGAGTCAACCTTGGGCCTGGTGGGACTTGAACCTGCAGTATTATGTACTAAATGAATCCATCTGGCTGACGATCTTAACTGCGGCTTATTTTGTGGATAGGGCTTATATTACCAGCATCCTGAAAAAATCATGCTAGGACTTATTTTCCAATTGGGTCCTATTTTCAGGGAAACAAGGTATTATTATTGTTATTACTATGTATAAGTAAATTGATCCTGTTCACTAAGCACTTGTGTATGTTAAAGAAAAAAAGTATAAATAAAATATAAAAGAAGGAAAAGGGGAAAAAAAGTAAAAAGCAGTGAACAATGGTAAGGAACTGAGAGCATCCAATGAAGTTGATTGGGGGGAAAAATTAGAACAAAGAAAGAACTTGTTCAGATAATTAACTTCTGCAATTCATTATCACAAAATATGGCGATGGCCAGTTAAGGGTAGTGGTTAGTGGATAAGGCATCAGACTGGAAATCAGAGGACCATGAGCTCTAGTTGTGCCTTAAGGACAAAACAAATTGAACGGTTTTGGAATCAACTCCAGTTGAATGACCTGAGCTAAATCACTTTGACTCAGGCAGAGGAAGCTTACAATGGCATACTACTTCTGAAAAACCTTGCATGGAGAACTGCAGGTAGTCGCCAAAAATCAAACATAACTGAATTGAAAAAAAAGAGAGATGCTTGAATTCATGGAGAACAGAGCTATCATGGGCTATTATTCTGGTCTTCAAAGTAGAAGAGTGATCTACAGGTTTTCCTCAAATTCTAATTGCAGAGGAACAAAAGAAAAAGAGGGATATGTCTCCATCCTGTCACATCCTCTGCATGCGAGCAGAAACATCTGATTGGCCGCCATGAGAAAAATATATCTCCGGCTTAAGCTGGGGCTACACCCGAGCCAGCAAAGCTATATTCTCGTATTACTTATTTACATGCCATGGCTTTCTTTTGCAAGAAGCTTAATAATTTGATGCTGTTACATAATGATTTTGTTAAAACAACATCAAGACAGCATATCTGAGGGCAGGGGTGGGCTTCAAAAATTTTAGCAAGGGGTTCTCTGCCCGGTTGCTGGGTGAGCGTGGCCATGGTGGGCGTAACCTAGTCGGCCTCCTGCACCACAATAGGAAAGGAAAGCCTCCGGAGGTCGGGGAAGGCAAAAACTGCCTTCCCAGGCTCCGGAGGCCCTCTCAAGGTCAGAAACAGGCACATTTCCGGCCTTCCTGAACTTCCGATAGGCCCGTTTTTTGCCGTCCCTGAGCGTCTGCATGTGCCCTGCACTTACCTGCATCCAAAAGAGGCTGAATGGGGACTTCTGGGAGGGCAGGGGTGCGGGGTCAGCCAGGAGTGGGATTTGGGGGTTCTCCAAATTGCACAGAATCTTAGCTAGAGGTACTCCTGAATCCCTGCAAACCCCCAGCAGCCCCCCCCCCGTCTGAGGGAATGATTATTTCTTAAATTATACTGTCTTAGATTGACTAAAACATCTATGAACATACTCTAGTGATATTCCAGATGAACGTACCAAATCTGAGCAAGATAATTATGTAGCCTACTTGATTGAGACAAAATTGATTTTCTGCTCAGATTGTGTTTATGTGTATGCATGTGTGTGTGTGTGTTTGTGTATAATTATATACACATACTGTAACTGAATAAACATAGACACACATACATAACGCACAATCCAAGAACCAATGCATATTTCTCCTGAAAATTAATCTCTTTAACAGGATTGCCCAGTGAAGCTTTAAATATATTCAATATGTAATGTAATTGTATCTGCAGATGACAGCTGCAATATGTCTGTCACTACAACTGCTTGCTTTGGAAGACTTACAACGAATATGTACGTTAATGAAATACCTTTCCTTCAAAGCATTACATCAGAATTCATACTTGAAAAAGTTAATTGGTTTCCATAAGGGTGTTCATCTTTGAATCTAGGAAACTGAAGCTATTGAGATTAACGGCATTTCATGGGCTTAGATCTCATATGCCATCTAAATATCTTTTTCCCCCCAAACAATGGCACAATCAGCCTAGTTCATGGTTAGACATATCTCAGTAGGTGGCAGTGTCTAGCTGACCTTGGCTGTTTGTAGACTAAGCAGGCTTAAATTTGGTTAGCACATGGATAGGAAATCACCATAGATTTCCAAAGCTCTAGGCTAGACTATGAAATTCAAAAATGATTGTGTTTATTTAGACTGTAGCTTGAGAGAGAGATTTTCAGGCAAGGATTATATTTAATTACATATTTAAACAGGGAGCAGGAAAAGATGATAGGCCCTTTTAAAACCCTGAAGACAGGATAGATTTATTTGACCCATCCCTGTTGACCCATGTGGAGAGAAACATGGAGATTTCCACAGGATCTTGGGAGATTTTTCCCATGGCTGTCTTGGAATATTCTGCTAAAGCTTTAGCTCTTGATAGAATCCTATGGCTACAGCCATCTTGGAATTGCACCTGTTTCTGGATCCGGAAATTTCATTAATAGACAGTAAGGGGGAATATTGGAAGCCAATTCATTTTTTTTTTCTTTTCCCCCCTATTTTTATTCCTTTTCTTGCACCTTTTGCTTTTTCTTTGACTTTTTTTTTCTTCCTTACTTTTTGTTAGGTTATGTTAGCTTTTATTATTTTATTATTTATTTATTTATTTATTTGAATTTATATCCCGCCCTTCTCCGAAGACTCAGGGCGGCTTACATTGTGTTAAGCAATAGTCTCATCCATTTGTATATTATATACAAAGTCAACTTTTATTGCTCCCCAACAATCTGGGTCCTCATTTTACCTACCTTATAAAGGATGGAAGGCTGAGTCAACCTTGGGCCTGGTGGGACTTGAACTTGCAGTAATTGCAAGCAGCTGTGTTAATAACAGACTGCATTAGTCTGTTGAGTCACCAGAGGCCCTTTTATCTTCTTGTTTAATTTTTTTTTAAATAAAAAGTACTGTAGCACCTCCCATAGAAGGCCCCAAGAGTGGGAATCCTCCCTCCCAGTCAACATGAACTGGAACCACTTTTGGAGAAAGGAATGAAACCAACACAATATATAGTGCTGCTAAGTCCCAACCCTGAAGCCAGTCTAGAAGGTAATTATAGTTAACAGTATTGAAAGCTGCAAGAAGTGAATTGGCAGAAGGATGGATGCATTAGCCCCATCCCACCAGAAATCATCAAAAGCACAACCTGTATTATTTCGATCCCATAACTACGGAAGGTAAGATTATTAGTCAATATTTTTCAACATCACCTATACATGTTAGTCTAATTGCCATTTGCAACATGACAGTATATGAACCAATGAAGAGAGGAAACATAAGAGCATGTCTCATTCTGCTAATTTATCTCTATGTGTATGTATGAATCTATGGATGAGAGACAGAGACACAGACAGACAGACATGCCCTCAGACTAAATCCAGGCAAGAAAAACAGATGGTGTGGGTAAAGAAAGGAGAGGAAAGGGAGATGAAGGAAGACTAATCACAATTTCAATAAAGACTATGGTTTATTTTGTCTTCTAACCAAGGCCAACTGTATGAAACAAATGAGTGGCTAACTAAAAGCTGAAAACAAACATATTGAAGCTGGAAGTAGACAAAAAAAAATAACACAAAAAAAAGGAAGGCTTTAGAATAGAATAGAATAGAATTTTTTATTGGCCAAGTGTGATTGGACACACAAGGAATTTGTCTTGGTGTATATGCTCTCAGTGTACATAAAAGAAAAGATACGTTCATCAAGGTACAACATTTACAACACAATTGATGGTCAATATATCAATATAAATCATAAGGATTGCCAGCAACAAGTTATAGTCATACAGTCATAAGTGGAAGGAGATTGGTGATGGGAACTATGAAACGATTAATAGTAGTGCAGATTCAGTAAATAGTCTGACAGTGTTGAGGGAATTATTTGTTTAGCAGAGTGATGGCCTTCGGGAAAAAACTGTTCTTGTGTCTAGTTGTTCTGATGTGCAGTGCTCTATAGCGTCGTTTTGAGGGTAGTAGTTGAAACAGTTTATGTCCAGGATGCGAGGGGTCTGTAAATATTTTCACGGCCCTCTTCTTGATTTGTGCAGTATACAGGTCCTCAATGGAAGGCAGGTTGGTAGCAATTATTTTTTCTGCAGTTTTAATTATCCTCTGAAGTCTGTGTTTTTCTTGTTGGGTTGCAGAACCGAATCAGACAGTTCTGGAAAACCTGAAGAGTTTTTAACAGGAATTTAAGTCTTTTAAAAACATCTTCAGCCCACAGGACCTAATCTGGTGGTTTAAAAATGTCAAAAATTCTTCTCACTGGCAGTTATTTTCCATATACCAAACTCCTTTCTATGCTCTTCAACTTCTTTAACTTAATCTATGAAGAATATTATATGGGACTTTCCCTGTTTAAGCATACCATGCTATAAATTGGAAGGAGAAGATAATTTAAAACCTGGACTTCCAAAAAGTCCAGGTTGTCCAAAAAGTTGCCAAAGAAAAAGCTATGTATTTAGAGCAATTAATCAGGCTGAACTTCCAAACAAATGTTGGTCAACCTAGCTGGCAAATTCCTTGATCTTGATTAAGAACTTCTCTTTCAGCCCATTTATCAAAAAATTAAGCAGAAGGTTTTTTGGATCTTAGCATGGTCCAAAAATGTAGAGTTTTAACAATTAATTAATGGACCATCAAGTTAATGTGGACATGATTAAGATTCCCTCAAGGGTGACATTCAAATTTTTCCCCTACCGGTTCTGGGGGCATGGCTTGATGGGGGCATGGCTTGATGGGGGCATGTGACTGAGTGGGCGTGGCCAACTTGACATCACACATGGCAAGCCACCCCCATCAAGCCATGCCCACAGAACTGACAGAAAAGTTTGGCCAAGTCTTCTAGCATTCAACCTGGCTGCTTCTCGCCTCCTTCTCATGTTTGCTCTGTGTGTATGAGCCTGAGAAGGAGGTGAGAAGCAGCCATGTTGAATTCTGTGGCAGAGAGAAGCTGAAAGTTTCTCCCTCCATTCATGGTACACTGCTTCTCCCTTTATGGTCCCCCCAGCCCCCTCCCTCCTGGGGACTACCTTAAAGGGACAGGCTGCAGCAGCTCTGCTGTGAATGGAGGGAGAAAAATTCAGTCAGGTCTTCTCCTTCTCGGGCATACACACAGAGCAGAAGGGGTGAGCGGCGAGCAGGCAAACAGATAGGGGTGGGTAGGGCCAACCAGGGATGGTTTTTACTGATTCGGTGAACCACTTCAAATCACCTCTACCAGTACACACGATCCAGTCCAAACCGGTTGAATTCCACCCCTGGATTCCCTATGGTCCTGAATGGCATCAGATTTCATTGATGTCATTTCTCTGCTAGTGATTAATAGCATGACCCAGACTTTGTTGAGCATGTAAACCTTATGCTCATTACTGTTATTGTGATACAGCCATAGTAGGTTGCCTCCTAAAGATATAAGTCATCACAATGGAAATGAACTAAGTCAATTCTAGATGTAGCAATGAATTTCTTCTTCTTATGCAGACATGCTGTTCTCAGCTATACTCAATCTGGTATTGATAGAGTTGTCATTATTTTAGTATGTTTGATATATCCCTCTCATTTTCCTGGGATTTTTTAATAAAAGTAGATTGGGGGGAAAATCAGTTTTACTACCTAAGTGTTCTTGCCCTTGCAAAAATCCAGAAAAGAAATATTATTTGCATAGAAAAAGAAGACAACTTCCAAAATACCGGAGACCCATTTTGTCCCAATATGATTTCTAACAATCTTCATGGAAGAGATGGATCGTGCTGATTAGATTAGTGGGCTATAAGATTTATCATATTTTATATATTCATTGAAAATAAAAGAATACTTTCCATGCCACATCAATCAACAGAATATCAAGTAATATTTGATATTTCTTTGTTCAGAAATATCTTCGCTTCTAGATCTGTAGCCCCAGCAGAAATATATCTACAGTAGATCAGTTTTAGCCCTAACAAGACTTTTATCTTTTCCAGATTTAATTTCACATGATTAATTGCCATCCAACTCATCATCAGTTCCAGACATAAATTCTAAAGTCTACTCTAAGGCAACAAATGGTTCCCTGAATCCCATTTTTATATATCTCAAAGCCCCCTGATTGTGATTGCTAAAAGTACCTCTTTGAAACCTGGGAAAACTGTGTATGAGTCCTAAAATAGGCATATCAAAACCAAAAAAAGAAAGAAACCTTCTAAATTGTTCTAAACCTTGCCCCATCCTACTTTATGGCCTTCAACCTCTCTCAAAATGGTAAATGTGGTCCTTGGGCTTGGCCATTAAAAAATAACGGTCAATTTCTGTTCTGTGAGCCTGTCCTATAAGCTTCCTATTCCTTTTCTTTGTGGTTTTGTGAAAACGTTACAGAGAATAAAGATAGGGCAATGTGAAGGGAATTCTATGGTGGCACCAGAAGCAGAAAGATGATAGAGACTAATTCACGCATTAAAAACGAATCTTTGATTCCTTGAAACAGCTTCCTAAGGTTTGATACAGTGAAAGGATTTCGTGTCTGTCTTATACAATTACTGGATGAGCTGAATTCATATATTCAAGTGGGGAAATTGCATTGCAAACAAAGCATGGAGAGCCCATTATTTCTCAACATCAGAAAAATCATGCCAAACACTTACTTGTATTACATTAGCTCCAAAATAACTTTTTATCTTTTTTTTTATATTAATGCCTTTTCTTTTCCACAAAAGGGGAAAAAAACAGAAAAGTGTTTTTGAAGTTAAACTAAACTTTCAAATTCCAGATGAGATTTGCACAATTTGGCCATTTTAATTCACTTGATCCCCCGCCTGCCCCCCCTGAGCATTCAGTTAAGCAGGAACATGAAAGGAATATTAAATTAAAACAAGGGAAAAGAATTGCATTCTAGGTACATTTCTGTACCTGCAGTGGTACATAGTTCTCTAGCCTGAGTAGTACTACTTTGTAATCCCTCAAACAGAACTGCATTGAAGCTAGTCACATCAAAGAGCTGAATAAAAAAAGTGTATCCTTTAAATGTAAATCTGTTCATGACACAGCTATAGTTATTAAGCAGATGCATCCCATTCTTCAGAATAAAAAGTGAGGAAAGCTTTGGAGAATAGGGAGGAACCTGCATACTCATAAACATGGCACCAGATGTGTCAGGGTAGAGAAAATGACCCCATTATCCATCATAAATATTAAGATAACTGTTAGTGCCACACAGGAAGTACCAGTTTCTCTGTTCTGGCACAGTATCAGAGCAAAAGTGGGAATCAGATAATGTACTAAGCATGAAGATCTTCACTGAAGCCTTCTTGTTGCCTTCCTATGTATGATGTGTGTTTCCTTGTGTTCCTGTACCATCAATTTTATTTTATGTATTACACTATACCCGTGGTAGTCAACCTGGTCCCTACCGCCCACTAGTGGGCATTCCAGCTTTCATGGTGGGCGGTAGGGGTTTTGTCCGATACTAAAGCGCTTTATTTTTTTTTAATTTAATTGACTTTTAAAAAAATTTTCATAGCATTATTTAAAAAAAATTTCATTAGGTTTTCCTAAAATTCCCCGTGGCAATTTAAATTTCTGAAAATATACTATTTGTATCGCCCACGCATAAGTTTAGTTCACGTTACGTAAGTGAAACTAAATGGCTCTATAGTGCGACTGCAAACAAAAGAGCTTCATCCCAGAATAGCTTGCGCATCTCCCCCCATACCACCCAGCTGTAACAGACAAGCAGAGCTGGTAGCTGGTGCTCCCCCCAACCCCAATCCACGATGCGCGAGAGGCATGAGCAGATGATGATACACGGCACATTACTGTGGAGCCAATGGGCAGTTAGTAAATTTTACTACTAACAGAGATAAAAAAGTGGACGGTATAAAAAGGTTGACTACCCCTGCACTATACATTTCTTTTTACACAGTTCATAAATGTATTGTAGACCATTTCCTTGACTTGTTGTGTCTTGCCCGCCCTCAGAGCAGCCGGGGCCTTCTTACCTGCTCCCCAACACTGAGGAATGTATGCCTTCCGGCCCAAGTCCTGGCTCCATGCCCCCACAAACTGCAGAAGAAGGAGCATCTCCCTGCCCCAGCCCTGACTCCATGCCCAGGCAAACGGAGCAGCTAGACCCCTCCCCCTCCTCCACAGCAGGTGAGCCTGAGGAGGGTTTACTCCCAAGAACAGCTGATTGGAGTGACCCTCGCATCAGAAGATTGGAGAGGCGGAGGCAACAGAGGGAAGGGAGGGGCAGGCCTTAATGAGTGCTGAGTCATGGAGCCACACCCCATGGCCTATATAAAGGAGCTACTTTCTGGCAGTCTCTGAGTCAGGCAAAAGTCAAACTTATCTTGCTGAAGTCACTTACTGGTCTCCTGCCTGCTCTGAGGACTTTGCTAGGACTTTGGGCAGAGCTGCAGAGGCACGCCTGATTCGGATTTCCCGGACCCAGCCGTCAGCGGAGGAGTGGGACACGACATGACTATAGTGGGCATAAAGACTAGGAAGCAGAGGAATTTACTGGGAAAAGGGAAGGAAATTGAAGATTTTTGCCAAATTTGAGGTAGTTCTCAAGATACAACTATAATGGACGCTGCCCATTATGTTTATAAGTTGTAAAAGTCATGAAATGAGCCAATCATGTGATTGCCTTGCTTAAAAACCTCTGCCCCTGTGGTTCTGATCAGAGGTGGGTTTCAGCAGGTTCTGACCAGTTCTGGAGAACCGGTAGTAGAAATTTTGAGTAGTTTGGAGAACCAGTAATAAAAATTCTGACTGGCCCCACCCCCATCGATTTTCTGCCTCCCGAGTCCCAGCTGATCAGAAGGAAATGGGGATTTTGCAGTAACCTTCCCCTGCCACACCCACCAAGCCATCCCACGCCCACAGAACCAGTAGTAAAAAAATTTGAAACCCATTACTGGGTTCTGATGTAATTGTTAAGCAACTACATGGGTTGTTAAGCATGTAAGAGCATGGAGGGTCTCAGGGATGGGGAGACCCTGAGAGACCTCATCCAGGCCAGGCACCCAGGTTCTGTGCCCAAGGCCTCCCTCACCTTGAGGATCCCATGTTTCACTTCCTGCCCTTTGGGCCTGCTTTCTTCCCCACTCAGTTCCTGAAGTCTTGGGCCTACTTCCAATCCCACAAGGTCCCAAACTTTCCTCCCCATCCCCATTATCAATTATGTACTCACATTGAGGAAGGAAAATAGGCTGCTTCAGATGCTCCAAAAATGGCACCCATTTCCAGGATGGAGCCATAAAGCCTAGGGATGGCAAGGAACAAAGGTGTTGTGACTCCGGCTCCCAAGCCTGTCCTCATGGAGGAGGATGACTCTGAGTGTGAGCGGGAGGAGCTGACAAGGCCTCCCTCTCCAGGTCCCTCCTTTCTGGCAACGCTTCAAGTGCCTGCTGAAGGCCAGGAAGAAGACGTGTCGGAGCCTCCACAGACAGAGGGCAAGGAGGATCAATCTTGGATTGATCCCAGGCAGCGTTGGAAGGAGAAGCTTGTACAGCGAAGGAAGAAGTGTGGCAGACCCAGAGATTGCTGAGTCACTGAGCCACATCCCACAGGGGATAAAAGCGGGTGGAGTTGCTCTGTAGCCTCTGTGATGGACAAAAACTGCAAAGCATGAACTTCGGATCCGTTGTTTTTGAGTGAAGGCCTGGATTGTGTGAAGGAATTATTCTGTGTACTCTTGGCTGCCCCAGCAATGGCCTACAGACAAGTGGACTCCCATCTCTGACAGTGATAAGGAACTTGGCAGGCATTTGAACTGTAGCTGCCAAGTCTTTTATCCACAGAGGAAATTCAGGTTGGTTGTAGAATAAATGACTGTTAGACGCTCACTCCTGCATTTTTCTGTGTAAGGTGAGGAGGGGGACAGAATAAAAGGCGACTGCTTGCCTTCCTTTTAATGTGAGCTCCAGATGAGACTCAGTGGAGTGGGGGAAGTAAGTGATGCTGTAGTGGTTGTATCTTTGAAACTGAGTCATAACTGACTTTTGGATGGCGGGGGGAGGAGTGCATCATAACATTGAATGCTCTCTAAGTGATCAGTTGTAAGTTGAGGAACAACTTTAGGTAAACATTTGGCTTCAGAAGTAAGCAGTTGGAGAATGTTAGGGATTCTTTTTTTAATGATTTCTCTCTTCTGGTTAGTGCTACTGCTTCAGGATTGTACACTGGAAATAATAAAAAAAAATCAAGATGGTAGTCATGACAGCGGGATCAAAACTCCACCTATTTTTATATTTAAGAAAGCATACAGAACTTTACATCATCACTAACACCATCTTGATTTTTGAGACCACACCTTGAAGGCACTCCTACAGTTTTGATATTTTTCACCTCTTCATTTTTTGTAAACCATTCAGAGTCAATTTGGAGTAGAGTGTTATTGAAACACTATAAAAAATAATCAGTCAGGTATCTGGCAATGGAATAAAATAAGGTCCTTAGATACCCATGTTCACAGGATAACCAGTTCAATGGGACATGTCCAAGTTATGGCCTAAACCAGTGATGGCTGACCCTTTTGGTGCCAAGTGCCAAAAGGGCAAGTGCAGTGGTGGGATTCAAGTAATTTAACAACCGGTTCTCTGCCCTAATGATTTGTTCCAACAACCAGTTTGCCAAAATACTCAGAGAGTTAACAACCGGTTCTCCCGAAGTGGTGCGAACTAGCTGAATCCCACCACTGGGCATGTGTGTATGAGTGAAAGAGTGCATGTGCGCGTGCATCCCCAAAATGCAATGCGCAAGGGCCCCGTGCATGTTCCCCACCCCCCGCGCATGGCCCTGCTCCCCCACGCATGCACGGCAGAGACCTGAAGACCAATTGGCTGGTGGGAGACGTGTGCACATGCGCGGTGGAGATGGGTTGGGGCAACGGCTGGCTTGCCGGCAGTGAACAGCTGTGTGGCACCTGTGCCATAGGTTCGCCATCATGGGCCTAAACAATAACCATTGACTGAGAACCTACTTCTATGTGCCATAAGTATATTCATTTTAATTTTTAAGGCAAGACAACTATTGGAACTGGAGCAAAATAAATGAAAAGCAAGGTTAACTCTCTGCTGATGCCTTCTCTCCTTTTTAAATCTCAAACAAAGCCCTTTAATGCAATCAAATCAGAGAAGAGATGCCCTTTTTTTATATAATCAGGAGAAGCTGATGGGAAGGGATAAGGATTTGATCATTGATATGCTATGAAGAATAAATTGCTTCTGTTGAAAAGGCCACTTCATGTTTATTCTACCCAGAAGGAAAATGGGTTTTATATAGTAACTTCAAGAGAAAGGAAAGATAAGCCAGGGAGATATTTCAGAAAGCTTTCCATGGTTGGGTTTTTACAGATTTCAGCAGGAATTGCCCACACTGAATATATTAACTAAAATGCATACAATATCCATTTCATGTCCTTTGTTAGTTGGGGATATCTACATTGTTGTTTCCTTCATTTTCCAAAGTGTGGCTCTTTAGCTCTTCCTTTTTGACCAAATATCAATTTCAGGAAATTCTGCTGAAAAAGTGAAAACAGATGCCTTCTCTGCAAATTGGAGGGGGAGTGGAATACCACTGGGTGTCAGATAGCTTGTGTAGGAAAACATAATTTGCTAAAACAACCACTTTCACTGACTTTAGATGAGCTTAATTATCACTGAGAAAATATGAATACAAGTCTTTTTTTTGGCTCCCCATTTAAGACTTTGGAAAACTCAAAATCAGAAAATGTGAATCTTGAACAGCTGCAGAGCTATTCTAAGAACACTTTAATTCCCTGCTTCATTTTTCCCTTACACTTTTCATTCATTGTGAGCAGAGGATTCATAAATACTGAATTAAAGGTCTATGCATTGCCTCTAGAAATACATCTAGGTTTAGCTCAGACTGTGATCTCTCTTTCTTACTGAAGCAGGAATCAAGGATGGTTCCTTTAACAACAACAATAAATTAATTTATTATGCCCCAAACAAATAAATTAGTCTCTAAAGTAAAATAGGTCAACTACTCCTTGTAAAAGATAACTTTCCAGCCAATTAATTTGATTTTCATTTAAAAAAAATTGCTTCTTTTAAATGTGCACCTATAGAAGAGCAAGCTGATGTTTATTTTTTAATCCCTTTAAAGCACTCACATTGTTCTCTGGGATTTGTTGTAGTTGCCGAGAGCCATTATGCAAGTCTAAGAAAAGCTGCAGCTGCTTTAAAGGGTTGCAGTAAGGTGCTAAATCTATTCTCTTGCATACTCTAAAGAATTTGACACCCATTATCAGTGGTGGGTTTCAAAATTTTTTAGTATTGGTTCTGTGGGTGTGGCTTGCTGGGCATTGGAGGGGAAGGATACTACAAAATCTCCATTCCCACCCCACTCCAGGGGATGGATACTGTAAAATCTCCATTCCCTCTCCACTCCAGCGGAAGGTTACTGCAAAATCCCCATTTCCTCCTAATCAGCTGGAACTCGGGAGGAAGAGAATAGATTGGGGCGGGACCAGTCAGAAGTGGTATTTAGCGGTTCTCCGAACTACTCAAAATTTCCGCTACCGATTCTCCAGAACTGGTCAGAACCTGCTGAAACCCACCTCTGACCTCTATATACCTATATACTTTTAAGAGAAAGGAGAATGAGTCATTTTTTTCGTTGATCGCTGCTGCCTATAAATAGAAGTGTGAAATTCTGTAATGGTTTGGGCAAGAAATCCTGCAATCTGCTTGCATGATGCATCTTCTGGCTTCTAACATTTCTGTGTGATCTGACGATCATATCACCCTGAACTGTATAGAACAGATGCTACATCAGCGGTTGTTGATTTTCATGGCCACATTCAAGCTCTTTTTTTTGTAAATGACCAAAGTTCATTGGCTGTATTTTCTTCAGGCTGCAAGTTATGATACTCCTCTCATGAGCCAAAGACCTTTCTGACTACTCCTGAGGTGAGGAGTATTTCTTGGCAGAAGACAAGAAAAAAAAATTAATTGTACAGACAAAGGTTAAGTACTTGCGCACAAAGTCGGTTGATCGTTGACACCTAGAAAAAAAGAAGATATTCAACGGTGAATGCAGAGATTTTCTCAGTCAAGGGCTAGACATGAACTTTGGTGATCTTTCTGGTTTTGCCCCAGACAGAACAGAGCAAGGAAAAGATATTGGTGGGAGCCAGACAAAATACAGAATACAGAAGAACAGAGTTGGAAGGGACCTTGGAGGTCATCTAGTCCAAATTCCTGCTCAAGCAGGAGATCCTAAATCATTTCAGACAAGTGGAGGTCCAGTCTCTTCTTAAAAGCCTCCAGTGATGAAGCACCCATGACCTCTGAAGGCAAGCTAGTTTATTGTTCTCACTGTCAGGAAATTAGTCCTAGGTTGCTTCTTTCCTTGATTAATTTCCATCTATTGTGTCTTGTCTTGCTTTTTGGTGCTTTGGAAAATAGGCTGACCTCCTCTTCTTTCTGGCAGCCTTTCAAATATTGAAACACTGCTATCATGTCACCCTTAGACCTTCTTTTCTCTAGACTAGCCATATCCAATTCCTACAACCATTCTTCATGCTTCGTCTTCAAGCCTTTAATCATCTTAGTGGCTCTTCTCTGCATTTCTTTCCAAAGTCACAAGGTCTTTAATTTTGATTTATTCTATCTTCATTGGATTGGATTAAATTAAAATAATTAATTGATGTTTCTGTTATTTACTGAAGATCGCTTCCTATCATATAAAATTGCAATTCAGGAACAAGATATTTAAGAGTCCATGAAATATGTTTAAGACTTTGAAAAGTTACACATTGCCCTAAGATCTTAAATTATATGTGCTGACAGCATATTTTCAGTGATGTGCTCTGTAACAGAACAACACAAGCATGATCATTTAATGCTCTGCTGCAATCTTACACATAATCTCAAAATAGGCAGAGTAGAAAATAGAAGGTACTGAATAAGGGCAATAAAAATATTCCCAATGAGAAACATATTGATTCGAAACCAGACGTGGATAAATGCTATGTGGAGAAATAACAGTAAAAAACACAATTATTTTAACTCCCTCTACTTGTGAAGTTTATTCTTTCAAATATGAGACAGCAATACTGAGATATTGTGACTCTCCATTGGGTGGTTGAATTAACTTTATTAGGACATAATTTTCTTCCATAACTAATGGCCCCTTTTCTATCCAGTACTGGCTGCTGATATAAGTGGACTCAATGGCATTGAGGAAGGAAGGAAGGAAGGAAGGAAGGAAGGAAGGAAGGAAGGAAGGAAGGAAGGAAGGAAGGAAGGAAGGAAGAAAAAAATAGTCAAGATGGCAGTTGTAGTGGTGCAGTTGAAAATCTGCTCCCTTGTATGCAATATCAATATTCATACAGGGAGGACTGCTATGAGTATCATCCTGATTTTTATGACTCTCTCCAGACATTGCTAAATTCTTAGAAGACACTAAAGTTGCAACTGTTAAGGAAGCATTTTAATGGAGGCAGGGAAAATAAACCAAACCAAAACATACACTTGGTAGGAATAGATGATACCATAAGGCAGAAAGGGAAAACAGGAGGTTCGGCTCTAAACAGATGGAATACTGTGATACTGTATTCACGACTAAGGAGTTAACATTGATATTAGGTATCAAAGGAACCTAGAAGCTAGCATAATAGAGTTGGAAGGGACCTTGGAGGTCTTCTAGTTCAGGGATCTCCAACCCTGACAACTTTAAGACTTATGGACTTCAACTCCCAGAGCTTTGCTGGCTGAGGTATTGTGGGAGTTGAAGTCCACAAGTCTTAAAATTGCCAAGGTTGGAGACCCCGTTCTAGTTGAACCCCCTGCTAGATATACATACCATAGTATATCTTCTTTTCTAGATGTCAATGATCAACAGACTTTGTGTGCAAGTACTTAACCTTTGTCTGTACAATTAATTTTTTTTCTTGTCTTCTGTCAAGAAATACGCCTCACCTCAGGAGTAGTCAGAAAGGTCTTTGGCTCATGAGAGGAGTATCAAAACTTGCAGCCTGAAGAATATACAGCCAATGAACTTTGGTCATTTACAAAAAAAGAGCTTGAATTTGGTCATGAAAATCAACAACCACTGATGTAGCATCTGTGGTATACAGTTCAGGTTGATATGATCGTCAGATCACACAGAAATGTTAGAAGCCAGAAGATGCATCATGGAAGCAGATTGCTGGATTTCTTGCCCAAACCATTACAGAATTTCACACTTCTATTTATAGGCAGCAGCGATCAACGAAAAGAATGAGTCATTCTCCTTCCTCTTAAAAGGTCTATTAAGAATGGGTACATGGAAGAATGTTCATGTTTTTGCGCATATGTATTTTATTTATTTTATTCATCATAGAAATCAAATATCTCCCCAAGCAATTGGCAAATCAGTTATTGGCATTCTCCTAGATATTTGATTTCACGCAAGTTGAGATGTAGAATTGCAATATAACATTTTGTGAGCAGAGCATCCTAGTAGAGGGCTCCAAATTGGCAAGGTAGTAGATAGCAAGAGAGCAGATGGAGCATAGCAGTGCAAACCCCACTTGCTTCATGTATGCATGAATGTTGCATGCCCATTTAAAAGGGAGTAGATTTGCAGAGTGACACTCTGTTTCATACTTCCCCTTCACTGTTAATGTGACTTAATGGGTCTTGTAAAAGTCAGAACACTGCCAAGTCTGAAATCTTATATAAATCAATGATGAAAGCAGTAAATAAGGATCTTAAATTAATCATAGTATTTGGGGAAAATGGAGAAAGCATATTCTACTCAATGGACCGTTGTACCCCAAACTAAGATTCGAGCTAACAGCTTAGCTTGTGCTCTTCTGACACAAACATAAGAAAAACATGATTGGCATGTAAACTCAAATAGCATCTTTTAATTAGATTCAAGAGGGTGTAGATTCTTTTCAATAAGACGTCATTGAACCTTTGATTAGAAATTAGTTGAGTCCAAGTAGAACATGCTTAGAGTCTAAATTAGATTTTTCTGTTATGTAATATATATAATTTTTTCCGAAGCATATAAAGGTAAAGGTTCCTCCGCACATATGTGCTAGTCATTCCTGACTCTAGGGGGCGGTGCTCATCTTTGTTTCAAAGCCAAAGAGCCAGCGCTGTCTGAAGATGTCTCCGTGGTCATGTGGCCGGCATGACTCAATGCCAATGGTGCCCAGAACGCTGTTACCTTCCCACCAAAGGTGGTCCCTATTTTTCTATTTGCATTTTTTACGTGCTTTCGAACAGCTAGGTTGGCAGAAGCTGGGACAAGTAACGGGAGCTCACCCCATTATGCGGCACTAAGGATTCGAACCGCTGAACTGCCGAACTTTCGATCGACAAACTTAGCGTCTTACCCACTAAGCTACCGCGTCCCTCTCTCTGAAGCATATAAGTGTCCATAAATGTTTTATGTGTCTGTTCATCTAATAATAATAATAATAATAATAATAATAATAATAATAATAATAATAATAATAATAATAATAATATTATTTTAATTTGTATGCCGCCCTTCTCCCGAAGGACTCAGGGCGGTGAAAGACAGATAAAATATAAATACACACAATAATTAAAAACATCCCTTAAAAAACTAATTTAAATGCCCAAAATGTTAAAAAACGTACTCCCCCGTAAAATCACAAAATTTTAAAAACCCATCCAATAAAAATAAAAATCAGGCTAGTCCAGCCATACGAAATAAATAAGTTTTAAGTTCATGCGAAAGGTCCTAAGGTCAGGTAATTGTCGAAGTCCGAGGGAAGTTCGTTCCACAGGTCGAGCTCCCACAGAGAAGGCCCTCCCCCTGGGGGCCGCCAGTCGACACTGTTTGGCTGACGGCACCCTGAGGAGTCCCTCTCTGTGGGAGCGTACCGGACGATGGGAGATAGAAGCCGGCAGTAGACGGTCTCGTAGATAGCCCGGTCCTAAGCCATGGAGCGCTTTAAAGGTGGTAACCAATACCTTGAAGCGCACCCGGAAAACAACAGGTAGCCAGTGCAGTCTGCGCAGTCACATCTGTGTCTACTTACTATTTTCACTATGTAACTGTACTCAGAGGTGGATTTCAGCAGGTTCTGACCAGTTCTGGAGAACCAGTAACGGAAATTTTGAGTAGTTTGGAGAACCGGTACTAAAAATTCTGACTGGCCCCGCTCCCATCTATTCTCTGCCTCCCAGGTCCCAGCTGATTGGTAGGAAATGGGGATTTCGCAGTAACCTTCCCCTGCCATGCCCACCAAGCCATGCCATGCCCACTAAGCCACGCCCACAGAACAGCTAGTAAAAATTTTTGAAACCCACCACTGACTGTACTATGTAAAATAGGAGAAAGTGTTCACCATCACTGAAAATAAATTATTTCTGAGCAAGAAACATAATGAAGAATTCTTCAAGACTTCTTATTTCCCCATTGAATTCCAAATAGATTAAGATCATTTTCATAATCATGTTAGTTTGATAAGACAAGTAATTTTCTGCTAAAGAGCCACCTTTGCTCATTTACACCCACTCTCTTTCATGTTACAAAACTGTACCATATCATCTTGACAGCAGGTGCATGCAGCAGTCTGCAGCATTGTTGATAACCTGTCAGAAGACATGTCTTCATTAAGCATCATTACAAAAATGTTAGCATACTGTCCCCTCGGTGTAATGACCTAACTGACATAGCCTATATTCTTTAGGTTCAAGTTTCTTGAAAAATAGAGTTGGAAAGAGAGGCTTAATTAGTGTGTTTAAAAATAGAATTTATTTATGACTTGGACTTGTTTGAAAGCCAATAAACTAGATGGAAAGCAAAATGAGTTCTTGCGTTTAGTGCCAAGCTTTTTTTAAATGCATCTTACATCATCTGAATGTCTACTGTTGAAAAGTTAGAGCAACACCGGATGTCAAAAGATTAACCCTCTATTTCCTTCAATTGCCATTTCCACACCAGGGATTTGCTAAAATATCAGCACAACAGTAATGGGACAATGCTAGAAGGTGCTACATGTTACTGGTGAGGATCTTGAGTACAGTGTTCTTCTAAAGTTAGGATTTTCGTTGGGAAAATTCCAACAGGACAATTTTCTGCTCATGTAAATAATCACCTCTTTAAAGGAGCAACTTTAAAGAGGCCACAGAAGTGGAGCAAAAATTAAGTCCCCTTTCCATCTACTAATTTATTTATTTATAACAGTTATATGCTGCTGAATCATTCCAGCTCCTGGCAGACAAAAAGCAATGACATCTCTGCTATAAAATTGTTTTAATAAAACATCTGCAATACAAAGGAACATAACATTATAATGATGCTGAACAATCTGATTCTAAAAGTCTACCAGACTAGCTCACTGCAGAAACTCATTTCCATGAGGTCTAAGCTACCTTTGAGCTTCTGGCAATCAGCATCTCCTGCAGTGCCCTATTTAATGACAAAACAGGGAAGAAAGGTCAGAACCATTGGAGAAAATGGGTTGCATCCTAACAGAATTATAGATTGTGGAGCTAGAAGGAAAAAAGGATGATCTAGTCCAGGAGTTTCCAACCATGACAACTTTATGACTTGTGGACTTCAACTCCGAGAATTCCTCAGCTGGCTGAGGAATTCTGGGAGCTGAAGTCCACAAGTCGTAAAGTTGCCAAGGTTGGAGACCCCTGATTTCTCGTCCAACACTGCATATGAAACCCTGTTGTTCAAGGTTTTTATTTCTTCTTATATTTAAAATGAAATCTGGATAGCCGCAAATGTTAATTATTTCCAGTACTATTTTTCTGGTCGTGGCAAATAGTTCTTCACCATTTTTCCTTTAGCTTCCCCTTAGATACCAGAAGACAGCTATAATGTCTCCTCTCAGTCTTATTTTCTCTAGATTGAACTCTTCCTATATCTCTTTCTTAGATCTCCCATAGCACCAGATGTGGAATTTGTCAATATTGTCCACCTCAAACATCCACTTTGTAGATTAGACATAGCTGGTTACCTTGAAGCAATCATTTAATCTGATGTAAGGGAAGAAATAATCTAAAAGATCTAAAATGGACAGCTAACATCAAAAACGTCATCAAAAAAACACAACAAAGAATGTTCTTTCTGCGCCAACTCAGAAAGTTCAAACTGCCCAAGGAGCTGCTGATCCAGTTCTACAGAGGAATTATTGAGTCTGTCATCTGCACCTCTATAACTGTCTGGTTTGGTTCTGCAACCCTACAAGAAAGACACAGACTTCAGAGGATAATTAGAACTGCAGAAAAAAACAATTGCTACCAACCTGCCTTCCATTGAGGATCTGTATACTCCACAAATCAAAAAGAGGGCTGTGAAAATATTTGCAGGACATAATTTATACTGGACATAAACTGCTTCAATTCCTACCCTCAAAACAACGCTACACAGCACTGCACACTAGAACAATTAGACAGAAGAACAGTTTTTTCCCGAATGCCATCACTCTGCTAAACAAATAATTCCCTCAACACTGTCAAACTATTTACTAAGTCTGCACTACTATTAATCTTCTCATTGTTCCCATCACCCATCTCCTTCCACTTATGACTGTAACTTTGTTGCTTATATCCTTACTATTTATACTGTAATTGATTGTTTCCTGATTGCTTATTTGTACCCTATGACTATCATTAAGTGTTTTATCATTAAGTGTTAAATTTGTACCCTATGACTATAATTAAGTGTTGTAAGCATTGTACCTTGCTGAAGATATGTTTTCTTTACACTGAGAGCATATGCACCAAGACAAATTCCTTGTGTTTCCAATCACACTTGGCCAATAAAGAATTCTCTTCTCTTCTCTTCTCTTCTCTTCTCTTCTCTTCTCTTCTCTTCTCTTCGGCTCTACAAAATATTTGCAACACATACTGTATGATATTTTAGGCACAATTCCATTCGTAAGCTTCGAGTGTCCGGTAGGAAGGCCTCATTGAGGAGAAGTTTCGATGGAACTCTATTTCGGGTTACAAAGAAAATAGCTGACAATTACTGGGAAAATTGAGTTTTAAATAATTCGAGTTAAGTCAGAAGGAAATAATCTATTTGTTCATGCTTGACAAGAAGCCAAAAGCAATATCTCACTCCTTCACCTTTGAGACCATTTTTGAAGGGACAAAGACATTTGCTTCTTCACGTATCCCTTTTCTGGATTGGTTTGATCTTCTTTCTAGATTTACACATGAGCAGTCTGCAAAGTACTATTATTCCTCTTAAGGACCTTTTTTAGTCACTCCCAAGTTAAAACACAATTTTCTCATTCTTCGGTTGGCATAAAGTTATATCAGCATAAAATCGGATTTGTGTGCCCTTCGTAATATTGGCACAGCTGTTTGATATAGTCAAACTCTATGATTCCTGAGCACAATCTATAAAGAAAAACCTCTCTTCCTAAGCATGATGAAAACTAGAGCCTATCCAAATTGGTATCTCGGATTTTTAAACCATTTGAGGAGATTTGAAGGATCAGCACAGAGCTGAATTGAATTTGCTGATAAACACTTGCCTGTCACTTACAATTTGTGGAAAGTCAGTATTTGATGATTTAGTGTTATTCTCATAGGTGCCTTTACAACAGCTATGGGAGGGGAAGGAGCTACTGGGAGAAAGTCTCCATTATTGGCATGAAGTTTGCTTCTCTGGATCTTGTTTATTGCTTCCAAATGTTGGCTAGAATTTTATTTTTCCCTCACCCACATAGTAACCCTGAACAAAATCCCTCTTACAGGACTTAATAATGAATGACTCAATAAAATGACAATGAGTCTGAACAGATTGAGGGAATAAATGCCCAAATTTTTTTTTAAAAAAAACTAACAACAGTGGGACTTTGGGAAAGAGAGAGAAAAAAAGAGAGAGATTCTGTCAGCCTCCACTCCAAACTTCGTATCTCTTTGTGCTCCTTATATTCAGTTGTTAGATAGAAGGGGATTGTATTTCAGTTGTTAGATAGAATGGGATTGTATTTCTAATGTAAATAGCTATTGGATTCAAGTTAAGAAGAGAGGGGCCTTTAAGAGTGTCGGTCTGACATAATTAAGGTGGGAGGAGAGATTAATGTTTTGAATTCACAGGAATGTTTGGGCACGAACGCTAACGGACATTGCATTCCTGATTTGATTGACAACCAGAGACCTGCGGAAGAAGATTACCACGGGACCCGGGAAGGAGCTGGCATTGGACCAGACCTGATGACCTTTTGGGACAGAGGAGGGAGGAATAGGGTGATACAGATTGTCAGCCATATTCTGTCTCAGATTCAACTTTAACCCTGCTGCAATCCAGATGTAATTAGTAAAAGTACTTTTCTTTATTTGCAAATGAAGTCAAGGTGTATTCTTTCCTAGTTACAATCAGAGGCAGCCTGACAGATTCTGAAATCATTTCTTGTCATTCATCCTGATCCAAATTGTTGTCTCTGAAAAATATGTTTGTGTTTCTTCAAGTGGAAAACTAAAATGCTGTTGTTGTTTTTTAATCTAAAAAGAATGGAGAGGAGAGAAGATTTTTGTTTATTTCATTGCCTGTTACCCAGACACAGCAACAAACAAAATCAAACTCAGTTTTGCATTTTTCACCCGACATTTTCTTTCCTGGAACTGAGTTATGAGTCCTGTCTGTTATTGCTGATTCAGAGGTGACTTGTTTCTTTTACATTTTTGACAGAGAAAGAATTGCTTGAATTATGAATATCAGCTGCAGACTGACAAGTGAAAGGCATGGCAAGGGATGACCTTGGGAAGAAAAGAGACCAAAAAAGAAAGTTCGATTCATCCTTTCCCACAAGACATGTCAAAATTCAATAAATCCTCCCACTGACAGACACCTGTATGTCATCTTACTACATAAGCATTGTTCAAGTCCTTTTACACCCAGACATGGATCTGCAAAGCTTGTTTCTGAATAACAAGGCATATCCTTACAGAATGCTATTGCCTGACTATGTTTTCTTCCAGACTGCCTGCTTTCCTTTTTCCAAGTAAAGGATAGAAAATCATTGCAAAAGACCATAAGGACCTCTTAAGCTTTTGCTCCAGTTCCCAGGAAGTAAATTGAAAACTCTTTCTGGGAATATACAAGTGGATAAGAGTGGAAAAATGGGGAAAGAGGATGGAATTAAACTCATCTTGCTCCATTTTACACATAGGCCATCTCCCTTTTTAATAAACTGTTTCCCCCCAATTCCCCATCTTTCATCTTTTCCAGATGTCAAACATGTGGCAATGCCTGGATATGTTGCCTGGTGTTATGTCCCCCTCCCCACTTCACAGAGCAAACGCAAAGACACGTGTCTCCCAGTCTTTTTATTTGCTGCAGACCTGATTTGCTTCAATTGAGGAAATACTTGGCAGTGCAAAGGCCTGTCAAGTTTGGAGTCCATTATCTCATATCCAAGATCCGTTGCCAAAACTCACTGACAAAGTCCTTTAACCCTCCAACAATTGAGCTGCAGTGCACCCTTGGTAGCTTTTATACCCTGTGGGGTGTGGCTCAGTGACTCAGCAATCTCTGAGCCTGCCACACCTTTTCCTCTGTTGCGCACGCTTATCTTTACGTCGCTGCCTCGGATCAATCCAGGATTGATCAGCAGCAGCTGGGACTTGAGGCGTTGCCAGGAAGGAGGAGGGTGTGGGAGAGGGAGGCCTCGTCAGCTCCTCCTCCTGGACTTGGGGTGGTGCCAGCGAGGAGGGTTCTGGTGAAGGAGGCCTTGCTGGCTCCTCTCCCTCACTTTTCGAGTCACTCTCCTCCATGAGAACAGGCTCGAGGGCCGGAGTCACAACACCTGGTTTTGGCAGCCTCAGGCTTGTTTCATATCTGTAGAGAAAACCATTTGGGAATTACGTCAGGACTAGTTTGAAAAATCAAAATAACCATCCTGGAAGAAAGCAATAGCAAACAAACTAGTGAACAGTTGCATGCAGTGTCATGGATTTGTTACTTGCCAAAAGTGATTTTTCTCTGAGTCTCACCTTGTACATTCACCTTTTTTTATTGGTAAATAAATCCAGGTGTTGCTGTTAATTTCAAGGGAGCAATCCTGCCCTCTCCTCAAAACGTAAAGTGGGTAAATCTACAGTTTCTAGCAAGAAGTAATGAAGACATCAACTAACAGAACTGATTGGCAGATTGACCTGTTTGATTACAGACAAGATAATATCTTCATTTATTGCTGACTGGAAATCCCTTATGGTTGTTTTTTTTTACATAAAATAGAAAAATATAAGTTATGATCGATGGTTTTGATAATGAGATAGGATAGGTTACAGAAAAAAGGGAGTCATGATGTAACTTTAGAGAAAGAGTTAAATTTACAATTATAGTTTACAGCTTCTGTAAAAAGAAATCAGAAGCTTCTTATTTATACCGTTTTCCCTTTTTTATCTATATTCTTTAGGGTTGTCTTTTCTTTTTTCCTTCTTATACTATTTTGATTTTTTCCCCTTCTTAGACTATTTTAGTTTGTATTATATATATATATATGCAGGTTTTGGTATGTTTGGGTCTTTTCCTGTGTAAGATTGAAAGTATTTAGGCAACATTTTGATGAGATCTCACTCATCATCTTCAGGATGGAGTTTTTTTGGCTTTGTTCTTATGTGAGCAAAGAACAAAGCCAAAAAAACTCCAGCCCGAAGATGATGAATAAGATCTCATCGAAACATTGCCTAAATACTTTCAATCTTACACGGGAAAAGACCCAAACATACCAAAACCTGCATACATATACCCGTGAAAACCTATGAAAACATAAATATATGTTTTTATACCGCCGGGAGAAGGGTGGTATAAAAATTTGATTAATAAATAAATAAATAAATATAATATAATATAATATAATATAATATAATATAATATAATATAATATAATATAATATAATATAATATAATATAATATAATATAATATAATATAATATAATATAAATCTATTGAAAGTTTTAAAAGAAAGTGTGTGTGTGCGTGTGTGTGTATATACATACATACATACATACACACATATATACATACATATACATATATCTGACATTTAATTTTTCGAACATCTCAGACATGAAGGTCTATTTCATGTCCTCCATTAACAACCAATCAACCAACAGAAGGGGAAATGTGCATTTTGATCATTAGTATTCTCAGAAATGTATGATTGCATTCAGAGAAGTTTATGATCAGATAAACATAGATAAGATAACACTCTCATAAAGCTGATCATAATAATCACAAGCCTGCTTCTTAGAACTGTACAGTGTGTTGGGGTATATTCCAAAAAGTTACTTTGCAATGCAAACAATAAATACATCACTGTCTAATACTGTTGACAGAAGCCAAGGTGGTTCCCCACAACTGTGAAGATATGTTCTTCTTATGTTATGAACCTGAGAAAGCAGATGGCTGCTTTAAAAATTTAGATTAGAGCTACATTTGTTTCCCCGCATCCTTTTTTTTTAATTGGATCCAAAGAATCACACAACCTGCTGCTTACATATTCAGAATATGTATTTAAAATATTGAATGTGTGAGTTCCTTCCTTTAATGGTGTACTCCAAAACACTGCAGAAGTGTTTTTCCAAGGTTGAACCAGGAAAAAACTGTCAGAGTATGAACATTCATAGACTGGAATAGATCAGCCAATGAATAGGCATAGCAACTGGGTCAGCCAATGAGGACCGTTTGGGAGCTGAGACAGACTAGAGCCAGAGTGTCGGTTAGCCCTGCAGTTTCTAAGTCTGTACAGAGAAACTGAAACTAGTTTGCTCTGCTGAAATGAAACTAACTGTTCCCTCCTTCCTTGTGTTTTGCTTGTAACTGCTACTACCTTGAAGAAGAATCTATATTGGTATTGCACATTTATCTTCATGTATTATATGTATATAAAGAAGTTAATGAATCCTGCTGCATCAGTTATCTGTGTGTGTTTTTCTGGATTTGATTTCTACTGCAAACTCTGATAAAAACTAATGTATTTATTGCTCCATAAGATGCACTGGACAATAAGACACACCTAGGTTCGAGGAGGAAATGAAGAAAAAAAATATGAATCTGGAGTGCAGTCTCAGTGTGCATATGGAGCACCAAATATGAGCAGCAGCATAGTGAAGGCAGGAGGCGGAACCTGAGAGGACCACTTATAGGTGTCCTCTCATGTGCCTGTACTGCCTATTGACTCCTGCACTTTGGCAGGGTTCAGCACTGTAAAAGGACCCCACCGCCATGGCCCGGCTGTGATATTCACTCCATGAGACACACAGACATTTCCACCCACTTTTGGGGGGGGGGGAGTGTGTCTTATGGAGTGAAAAATACAGTATTTTAGCAAGTTCTTATCTGTGAAAATGTTTTGAAAGCGGTCATTGCAATGCAGTCTTTTCATCTCTTCTCTCCCAAAAAGCTAGCCAAAGCCCATATATCTTATTAAGGAACTCACCATAGGAAAAAAAAAAATAAGGTCAAGGACTTACTGTTATACGCCTATGGAAGATCTGTCCTAAGTCTCTAGAACAGGACTGTCAAAGTTGCTGGATGTGTCACGTGCTGGCCACGGCCACGGCCAGTTTAGCAAAGGGGTAAAAAGTTGTGATACATCTCGTGACGACACCATGACGCCATGAGTTTGACACCCCTGCCCTAGAACAAAGTGAATCAAGATGGCTGTTTAATAAAGAGAGTTAATATTTATCCACAATGAGTTGTCCGGCCAGGATAACCCCTCTGGCGATGTCAAGGAAAATGTTTCACAAACTGAAGTCATCCCTTACACAAAGTATGATTTTCGTCTTTTGATTTCTATCTTTTATGTTTGGTGTTTCTGTCTGTTCAGATCATTCTCAAGCATTCTTTGTAAAGCCCAATTTCACATTTGTCTCTATTCTGTTTTTTACTTGTTCAGTGGTTTCCAATTGGTGGCCACAATGGCTGATTAGTGATTCAAAGGCCCTCAATGACTCATTCCTGTCCGTTCCTTGTTCCAAAACCATGTGCACAGGATGATTAAGAGAGGCTCGATATCCAAAATCTTTCCAAATTAAGGGCAAACCTGTTAAACACTGAGTCTATTATACCCTCTATATCAAGGCGTTCTAGTGAAGCAAGCATTGAGCGGTACTGTAGTTCTCCTCAATTTGCAATTTGTTTGTGTGTGGTTGCCATGGCATTTTCATTTAGAAGATGACAGAGCTATAGAACTATCAATGGAATCTTATGAAGAAATCTTCATCAAAACAGGGCAAGGAAAAAAAAAATCATCTGGCCCAGTTTAGGATAATAAAGTGGATGTCTTCTATGTCCACTTTCCATCACTCTCTAGTTCCTTCTTTGTTCATAAATCCTAATATGAATAATTTGCATTGGGGGGGGATCCCTTTGGCATATTCCCTACAGTTTTAATTGAAATGCTGCAAGCCTATCAGACTACATTGAATATGGTATACAATGAAAGACGTTCATTCACAAAACGGCTTTTGGTTACATGATGAAGAAATCCACTGCACCCATCCAGAAATATTTAACAAAAAGAGAAGTATTTTCTTCCCTTTGGGGGGAAAATATCAATAAAAGATCCTTTGCCGTCAAAACTGAAAGACAATGGTGAATTTTTTATTTACTGGAATCTTGTTTTTAAAAAAGACGTTATGGACAAATTTTAGCACAACGTATTGCACTAACTGCTATTGGAACTGGTTTTCTGTTGTGCATCAGCTTGTGTATTCACATCAATGCAAATGGTGGCATTTAACTCCTGGATTCCATTTGTGCAGTTAATTACCATTTTCTCTTACATAAAGGCAGTATTCTTCTTGCCAAGCACTTTCAAACACACTAAATTGATCATCTGGAACTGGATGTTCCTTTATGTAAAGTACAATTAATTCCTTCATTTCTTAGAAATAATAGCAAGCTCACATCGCGCAATGGCTTTAATATAATCATATTGCAGATCTTAATTTTGTGTTGTCTCTTTTATGACTAAGCAAAAATTCAAAACTGTATTTCACAGCTCTTGTCTTCATAGCAGCAGTAGCAGTGGTAGAACAACAAACAGAAATGAAAAGGGAATACTTATACTACCCACATGGCAATACAGATAAATTTAACTTAAGATATTCACTGTTCAGACAGTATCATTTTCATCCTGAAACAAATCACAGTTGGTAGATTTCATAGTGACATTTATAGAGGGACAATCTTCCAATCCAAGTTGCCTTTAGGGATGGATGGAATAATTTGTCTTATTTTTAGTTGTTGCCATTCTCAGATTTGTTCACTCGTGTGCTCATTCAGCACTGTTTTCTTGTTGTTTTTAGATGCCAAGTCGTGTCTGACCCATCATGACCCCATGGACAGAAAATGTTCCTCCAGGCCTTCCAATCCTCTACTATCCTCTGGAGTCTATTTAAGCTCATGCCGACTTCTTCAGTGACTCCATCCAGCCACCTCGTTCTCTGTTGTCCCCTTCTTATTTTGCCCTCAATCGTTCCCAGCATTAGGTTCTTCTCCAGTGAGTCCTTCCTTCTCATTAGGTGGCCAAAGTATTTGAGTTTCACAGCACTGTTTTAACAGGTTCATGTTTCTTCTTGCTACACTCAGTCTCATTGTTCCCCCTGATGGTCAGCTGTTCACCAACATCAAAACATAGCACTTAGTCTTACCATGAGGTAAACTGAAGTGCCTCTTAGAGATGCCAGAATGTACCTGGAGAGTGCAACTAGGGCCTAGAATTTAGGAAATTGTGTATCTACTCATGTATATGAATTCTCCCTTTTCTGGGCATAGAGAGATGGTTCAATGCTGTTAAGAGAATAATAGCCATTTATTTCCATAGCTTCCATTAATTAGTCCAAACTTTTTTTTGGAGGGGGGGGGGCAGCCAAACTGTTAACTGACACCAAAACTTGTGAGAGCAAATTGATGATTTGTTCTTGTTCAGTTTGTCAATAAATTCAATTGCATATTATGTTCCTTTGCTATCCTAATTCTTCCAGGATTCAATTTAATTGGTTCTAATATTTTGAGAAGAGGGTCTCTTCTTCCCTTTATCCAGTCCATGCACAGATTTTTGTACCTCATTCATGTCACTTTTCATTTGCCTCCTTTGGAAAACGACACACAGTAGCTCCAGTAGTTAACGCCAGTAGTTTCCTCATAGGGAAGCTGTTCCATCTCCTTGAACTTCTTAGGTATTCCACTATAACTTTTTGGGATGAGATGCCTGGAACTGCCTGGAGATGCCTGGAACACATTTCAGATGGGATTGACCATTAATTCAATAAAAGCATCACGATATTTCAGTATCATTTATTATCCCTAACATGCTCTTGGCCTTTTTTTATGACACCTTTCTGGAACTGTTTACTATTATTCCAAAATCTCCTTCCTCATCAGTCACTGCCGGCTCTGATTCCATTAGTCTGTATGAATAATTAGAATTTTTGACATCAATTCACATCACTTGATGCTTGCTCATATTGACTGGCATCTGCCATTTCAATGCCCACTCCTCTAATGTGCAGAATTCTATTCTATTCTATTCTATTCTATTCTATTCTATCCCTTTGGAGCTTTTCACTGTCTCATTGTTTTTACCACTCAGAACCATATAATGTCATCAGCAAACTTGGCTATTCCACTAGTCATGTTCGTTTCCAGTTCATTTGTAGATATGCTAAAAACCATCAGTCCTAGAATGAAATCCTAGGAGACACCACTAGTTGCATCCCTCCATTGTGAGAAATATCCATTTATTCCTATTCTTTGTTTTCTATTCTGTAGCCAGTTACTTAACCATAAGAGGACCTGGCTTTTATTATTCCATGGCTGTTAAGCTTACTGAGAAGTCTTTGAAGAGGGATTTTATCTTTTTGAGAATTTAAGTAGATAATATCTACTTGCTCACTTTTATGCACATATTTATTAACAGTGGCAAAAAGTCCATCTATTTCCTCTGCTTGGTTATGTAGCCTGTAGCATATACCTATAGCAATGTCATTTATTTTCTGTTAGATGACAGTACTGTGTTTTCCCGAAAATAAGACCCTTTCTTACATTTTTTTAAACTCTGAAATAAGCACTTGGCCTTATTGCCATGCACTCAAAAGCTCAATAGGGCTTATTATCAGGGGATTTCTTATTTTGGGGGAAACAGAGTATTTGGGGAGAGGGACCAGGAGCATGCCCACCCTAGTTCTTTGGACAGATAGATGTCCTAAGGCTGTGATGGTGAACCTATGGCACGCATAGGTCCCTCTCTAGAGCCCTCTCTGTAGGCATGTGCATCCGTTGCCATCTGCTTTTCTGGTTTCCAGCCAGCTGGTCTTTGAATGTGCCAGAGTGCTGAAAAATGGCCCAAAAAACAGGCTGTTTTTCGAGCCATTTTTGGGCTGCTTTTAGGTTGCTTTCAGGCCTGAAAAATGACCTGAAAATAACCTGGAAAATGGCCTGAAAATGGCCAACAATGCCCCCAAAACAGGCATGCATGCGCCAGCCAGCTGGTCTTTGGGTTTCCAGCCCTCTAGTGTACACACATGCATGTGAATTCTGGTTTGGACACTTGGTGCCGAAAAGGTTCGCCATCGCTGTCCTAAGGGAAAGGCCATTTTGCAGATAACCTCACAGATAGCCCTGTACCATATATCTTACATTAGGATAGGTCTTCCATTCTTAATTCTTCACCTTATAGCTTTCCTTTACAATCCATACTATTTTCATAAACTCCAAGTGTTGACAAACCATAGAGACGATGTCTTATAAACTAAAAATCCCAGAGTATCCAAAATGAATGATTTTGTAGTATACTTAGTTGACAATTGTTCATGCAGGTCAAGGAATGTGGAAGCTTAATACAGGATGTTCCATAATTCTTTCATTTACCCAAATAAGACTTACACATCAGTAATGCAGGGCAGTAGAAACAAGGCTGACTCATCACGACATCTATGATACAGTTCAGCATGATCAACTCAGAGGCTTGTCTGAAATACCATGTACATGCACAAATAAGATTTTCACTATCTATGAAAGTGTCTACACATTTTTCTAAGATTTCAGGTAACAGTTGTTGCACAGTATAAGTTATTCCATGCAGCTATTGTGACCCAGGTTCCCGGACTCGGACTCCTGGAGGAGGAGGAGATGGCAAGGCTTGCTTCCCTGGGCCTCTCCTCCCTGGCACCAACCCAGGAGGAGGAGGATTCAGAGAATGAGGAGGAGGATTCAGAGAATGAGGAGGAGGAGATGGCAAGGCTTGCTTCCCTGGGCCTCTCCTCCCTGGCACCAACCCAGGAGGAGGAGGATTCAGAGAATGAGGAGGAGGATTCAGAGAATGAGGAGGAGGATTCAGAGAATGAGGAGGAGGATTCAGAGAATGAGGAGGAGGAGATGGCAAGGCTTGCTTCCCCTGGGCCCTCTCCCTCCCTGGCACTAACCCAGGAGGAGGAGGAGGAGGAGGAGATGGCAAGGCTTGCTTCCCCTGGGCCCTCTCCCTCCCTGGCACTAACCCAGGAGGAGGAGATGGCAAGGCTTGCTTCCCTGGGCCTCTCCTCCCTGGCACCAACCCAGGAGGAGGAGATGGCAAGGCTTGCTTCCCCTGGGCCCTCTCCCTCCCTGGCACTAACCCAGGAGGAGGAGGAGGAGGAGGAGATGGCAAGGCTTGCTTCCCCTGGGCCCTCTCCCTCCCTGGCACTAACCCAGGAGGAGGAGATGGCAAGGCTTGCTTCCCTGGGCCTCTCCTCCCTGGCACCAACCCAGGAGGAGGAGATGGCAAGGCTTGCTTCCCTGGGCCTCTCCTCCCTGGCACCAACCCAGGAGGAGGAGATGGCAAGGCTTGCTTCCCTGGGCCTCTCCTCCCTGGCACCAACCCAGGAGGAGGAGATGGCAAGGCTTGCTTCCCTGGGCCTCTCCTCCCTGGCACCAACCCAGGAGGAGGAGGATTCAGAGAATGAGGAGGAGGATTCAGAGAATGAGGAGGAGGATTCAGAGAATGAGGAGGAGGATTCAGAGAATGAGGAGGAGGATTCAGAGAATGAGGAGGAGGATTCAGAGAATGAGGAGGAGGATTCAGAGAATGAGGAGGAGGATTCAGAGAATGAGGAGGAGGATTCAGAGAATGAGGAGGAGGATTCAGAGAATGAGGAGGAGGAGGAGGATTCAGAGAATGAGGAGGAGGATTCAGAGAATGAGGAGGAGGAGGGGCTGGCAAGGCCTGATTCCCCCGGGCCTTCTTCTGATTTGGCAACGCCCCAAGAACAATCTTGGCTCGATGCAAGACTGCACAGACGTGACTGGCGCGCACAGCAGAGGAAGCTTTGAGACAGGCTCAGGGAATGATGAGTCACGGAGCAACACCTACAGGGGATAAAAGCAAGAGGCGGAGCTTCTTGGCTTTTTGTGTTGGACAAAGAAGTGAATTTGCGTGGGCAAACTGTTTCACGGATGGAAGAATCTGTTCGTGAGTGACTCTTGCTTTATCTATAATTTTCTAGTTATCTCCAGAGATTTTGGCAGGCGCGTGGGGAGACGTGGCCAGAACATCTCTGTGCCAGAAGGAATCCAGCCAAGTGTAAATAAACTTGAAGGCCTTTGACTGACTTTTTGTTGGGAGTGTTGGGAGGGGTAAACAGAACAGCAGCAAAATACAGAATAACACTCCAAATTAGTGAATAGTGAATTAGTGAATAGTGAATTAGTGAATAGTGAATTAGTGAATAGTCTATTAGTGAATAGTGAATTAGTGAATAGTGAATTAGTGAATAGTGAATTAGTGAATAGTGAATTAGTGAATAGTCTATTAGTGAATAGTCTATTAGTGAATAGTCTATTAGTGAATAGTGAATTAGTGAATAGTGAATTAGTGAATAGTGATTACTATTTTTAAAAAAAACAGTTGCTACCAACCTGAATTCCATTGAGGACCTGTATACTGCACGAGTCAAAAAGAGGGCTGTGAAAACATTTACAGACCCCCTCACATCCTGGACATAAACTGTTTCAACTCCTACCCTCAAAACGACGCTATAGAGCACTGCACACCAGAACAACTAGACACAAGAACAGTTTTTCCCCAAACACCATCACTCTGCTAAACAAATAATTCCCTCAACACTGTCAAACTACTCACATTAGGCTGCATTACTATTGTTATTAGTCTTCTCATCGTTCCTGTCGCCCATTTCCTGCCACTTGTGACTGCATGACTGTAACTTTGCTGCTTGTATCCTTGTGATTTATATTTATATTGATTGTTTCCTAGTATGAATTGATTGTACTACAGTCACTGGGTGTTGTGCCTTGTGATTCTTGACGAGTATATCTTGCCTTTTTATATATGCTGAGAGCATATACACCAAAGACAAATTCCTTGTATGTCCAATCACACTTGGCCAATGAAGAATTCTATTCTATTCTATTCTATTCTATTCTATTCTATTCTATTCTATTCTATTCTATTCTATTGTTTTGAACTCCCACAAATCTTTCTGAGCTCTCAGAAATGATTTGTGGCAGAAGAGTGGCAAAGTAAAATGGAATCATCACACAAATACATGGAGCTCCTACATGTTTTAATCTTGTGAAATAACACACTATTTGAAATAAATGCTATAGGCTAGGGTCTGCAAAGAATTAACTTTATTATATCTGGAGCAATGCACAACACAAAGTCTTTTTGTTCAGATGAGGATTTTTTTCTGAAGAAGGCACAGAAGTTGGCAAAGTAAAATGGAATCATCACACAAATACATGGAGCTCCTACATGTTTTAATCTTGTGAAATAACACACTATTTGAAATAAATGCTATAGGCTAGGGTCTGCAAAGAATTAACTTTATTATATCTGGAGCAATGCACAACACAAAGTCTTTTTGTTCAGATGAGGATTTTTTTCTGAAGAAGGCACAGAAGTTGGCAAAGTAAAATGGAATCATCACACAAATACATGGAGCTCCTACATGTTTTAATCTTGTGAAATAACACACTATTTGAAATAAATGCTATAGGCTAGGGTCTGCAAAGAATTAACTTTATTATATCTGGAGCAATGCACAACACAAAGTCTTTTTGTTCAGATGAGGATTTTTTTCTGAAGAAGGCACAGAAGTTGGCAAAGTAAAATGGAATCATCACACAAATACATGGAGCTCCTACATGTTTTAATCTTGTGAAATAACACACTATTTGAAATAAATGCTATAGGCTAGGGTCTGCAAAGAATTAACTTTATTATATCTGGAGCAATGCACAACACAAAGTCTTTTTGTTCAGATGAGGATTTTTTTCTGAAGAAGGCACAGAAGTTGGCAAAGTAATTTGATACATAACTTATTTTTCCACACACTCCAAAAGGCCAGAGTCATCCAAGAAAACATTATGAACATGAAAACTAGATAGTACCACAAAATATCCCAAATTATCCAAAATGAATGATTTTGTAGTATACTTAGTTGACAATTGTTCATGCAGGTCAAGGAATGTGGAAGCTTAATACAGGATGTTCCATAATTCTTTCATTTACCCAAATAAGACTTACACATCAGTAATGCAGGGCAGTAGAAACAAGGCTGACTCATCACGACATCTATGATACAGTTCAGCATGATCAACTCAGAGGCTTGTCTGAAATACCATGTACATGCACAAATAAGATTTTCACTATCTATGAAAGTGTCTACACATTTTTCTAAGATTTCAGGTAACAGTTGTTGCACAGTATAAGTTATTCCATGCAGCTATTGTGACCCAGGTTCCCGGACTCGGACTCCTGGAGGAGGAGGATTCAGAGAATGAGGAGGAGGAGATGGCAAGGCTTGCTTCCCCTGGGCCCTCTCCCTCCCTGGCACCAACCCAGGAGGAGGAGGAGGGGCTGGCAAGGCCTGATTCCCCCGGGCTTTCTTCTGATTTACCCAATTTTATATAAACAAACATGTACTTTCAAACATAAAAGTACAAATGCTCCCGAAGAAATAAGTGAAAAAGACATTATTCTACAGGTATGTAATCACACAATGAGAAAAAGGAAGGAACAGTAACATGAGCAACAGAAGGAATGAGTTCTTCTAGAACTTCACAGCCATTGAAGGATCATCAAAATTCCATCCAATCAGTGGTGGGTTTCAGCAGGTTCTGACCAGTTCTGGAGAACCGGTAGCAAAAATTTTGAGTAGTTCGAGAACCAGTAGTAAAAATTTGAAACCCACCACTGCATCCAGTGTAGTTTTTGGATGAGTGTATTTAGGATTTGAACCTTATTTAAGTCTACCTACTTTTGAAGGGTCTCATCTCGTTGGATTTTACCAAGGAAGACAAATCTATCTTATCTTTGGAATGTTTTGGTCTCCTGCCAAGAATGAGATCATCAAAGCAAAGGATAGTCATGAGACTATTCAGAGCGAAAGTGCATCTGATTCTCAAGGTTAGTTAGATTGAAGATGGGAAAGATCATTCCACAGTGGCTCACCAGGGACAAGACAGAACAAAGTATAATCCAAATATGATCACTGAGTGACTAAAATACATGTTTGTTAATTCTGCAAAACAAAAATGTACAATTACTGCACATACAAATATGAAAACACGTATAATATTATATACCATGCCCTTAAGGGAAAGATATATGTATCACAATCCAATTCTTCCTCACCAATCTCCATGTAAAACTATTAGCATGACAAGGTTTTTGGAAAATAATTCAGCCTTTTGAGCAGCCCTGGAACCTTTCCAGAAGCCCTGGAACCTTTCCAGAAGCCCTGGAACCTTTCCAGAAGCCCTGGAACCTTTCCAGAAGCCCTGGAACCAAATAAATTATATTTCCTTGGATTTTATTTTATTTTATTTTATTTTATTTTATTTTATTTTATTTTATTTTATTTTATTTTATTTTATTTTATTTTATTTTATTTTAAAATAACCTTCCCTGCCATGGCCACCAATCCACATCCACCAAGACATGCCACACCCACAGAACTGGTAGTAAAAATTCTGACTGGCCCCACCTCCATCTATTCTCTGCCTCCCAAATCGCAGCTGATTGGGAGGAAATGGGGATTTTGCAATATCCTTCCCCTGGAGTGGGGTGGGAATGGAGATTTTACAATATTCTTCCCCTGCCATGGCCACCAATCCACATCCACCAAGACATGCCACACCCACAGAACTGGTAGTAAAAAAATTTGAAACCCACCACTGCATCCAGTGTAGTTTTTGGATGAGTGTATTTAGGATTTGAACCATATTTAAGTCTACCTACTTTTGAAGGGTCTCATCTCGTTGGATTTTACCAAGGAAGACAAATCTATCTTATCTTTGGAATGTTTTGGTCTCCTGCCAAGAATGAGATCATCAAAGCAAAGGATAGTCATGAGACTATTCAGAGCGAAAGTGCATCTGATTCTCAAGGTTAGTTAGATTGAAGATGGGAAAGATCATTCCACAGTGGCTCACCAGGGACAAGACAGAACAAAGTATAATCCAAATATGATCACTGAGTGACTAAAATACATGTTTGTTAATTCTGCAAAACAAAAATGTACAATTACTGCACATACAAATATGAAAACACGTATAATATTATATACCATGCCCTTAAGGGAAAGATATATGTATCACAATCCAATTCTTCCTCACCAATCTCCATGTAAAACTATTAGCATGACAAGGTTTTTGGAAAATAATTCAGCCTTTTGAGCAGCCCTGGAACCTTTCCAGAAGCCCTGGAACCTTTCCAGAAGCCCTGGAACCTTTCCAGAAGCCCTGGAACCTTTCCAGAAGCCCTGGAACCTTTCCAGAAGCCCTGGAACCTTTCCAGAAGCCCTGGAACCTTTCCAGAAGCCCTGGAACCTTTCCAGAAGCCCTGGAACCTTTCCAGAAGCCCTGGAACCTTTCCAGAAGCCCTGGAACCTTTCCAGAAGCCCTGGAACCAAATAAATTATATTTCCTTGGATTTTATTTTATTTTATTTTATTTTATTTTATTTTATTTTATTTTATTTTATTTTATTTTATTTTATTTTATTTTATTTTATTTTATTTTATTTTATTTTATTTTATTTTATTTTATTTTAAAATAACCTTCCCTGCCATGGCCACCAATCCACATCCACCAAGACATGCCACACCCACAGAACTGGTAGTAAAAATTCTGACTGGCCCCACCTCCATCTATTCTCTGCCTCCCAAATCGCAGCTGATTGGGAGGAAATGGGATTTTGCAATATCCTTCCCCTGGAGTGGGGTGGGAATGGAGATTTTACAATATTCTTCCCTGCCATGGCCACCAATCCACATCCACCAAGACATGCCACACCCACAGAACTGGTAGTAAAAATTCTGACTGGCCCCACCTCCATCTATTCTCTGCCTCCCAAATCGCAGCTGATTGGGAGGAAATGGGATTTTGCAATATCCTTCCCCTGGAGTGGGGTGGGAATGGAGATTTTACAATATTCTTCCCTGGGCCCTCTCCCTCCCTGGCACTAACCCAGGAGGAGGAGGAGGGGCTGGCAAGGCCTGATTCCCCCGGGCTTTCTTCTGATTTGGCAACGCCCCAAGAACAATCTTGGCTCGATGCGAGACTGCAGATGTGACCGGCGCATGCAGCAGAGGAAGCTTTGGGACAGGCTCAGGGAATGATGAGTCATGGAGCGACACCCACAGGGGATAAAAGCAAGAGGCAGAGCTTCTTGGCTTTTTGTGTTGGACAAAGACGTGAATTTGCGTGGGCAAACTGTTTCATGGATGGAAGAATCTGTTCGTGAGTGACTCTTGCTTTATCTATAATTTTCTAGTTATCTCCAGAGATTTTGGCAGGTGCGTGGGGAGACGTGGCCAGAACATCTCTGTGCCAGAAGGAATCCAACCAAGTGTAAATAAACTTGAAGAAGGCCTTTGACTGACTTTTTGTTGGGAGTGTTGGGAGGGGTAAACAGAACAGCAGCAAAATACAGAATAACACTCCGAAATTAGTGAATAGTCTATTAGTGAATAGTGAATTAGTGAATAGTGATTACTATTTTTAAATGAGCTCAACTCTTGATTCAATTGCCCCACTTAAAGATTTACCCAATTTTTATATAAACAAACATGTACTTTCAAACATAAAAGTACAAATGCTCCCGAAGAAATAAGTGAAAAAGACATTATTCTACAGGTATGTAATCACACAATGAGAAAAAGGAAGGAACAGTAACATGAGCAACAGAAGGAATGAGTTCTTCTAGAACTTCACAGCCATTGAAGGATCATCAAAATTCCATCCAATCAGTGGTGGGTTTCAGCAGGTTCTGACCAGTTCTGGAGAACCGGTAGCAAAAATTTTGAGTAGTTCGGAGAACCAGTAGTAAAAATTCTGACTGGCCCCACCTCCATCTATTCTCTGCCTCCCAAATCGCAGCTGATTGGGAGGAAATGGGGATTTTGCAATATCCTTCCCCTGGAGTGGGGTGGGAATGGAGATTTTACAATATTCTTCCCCTGCCATGGCCACCAATCCACATCCACCAAGACATGCCACACCCACCAAGCCACACCCACAGAACTGGTAGTAAAAAAATTTGAAACCCACCACTGCATCCAGTGTAGTTTTTGGATGAGTGTATTTAGGATTTGAACCTTATTTAAGTCTACCTACTTTTGAAGGGTCTCATCTCGTTGGATTTTACCAAGGAAGACAAATCTATCTTATCTTTGGAATGTTTTGGTCTCCTGCCAAGAATGAGATCATCAAAGCAAAGGATAGTCATGAGACTATTCAGAGCGAAAGTGCATCTGATTTTCAAGGTTAGTTAGATTGAAGATGGGAAAGATCATTCCACAGTGGCTCACCAGGGACAAGACAGAACAAAGTATAATCCAAATATGATCACTGAGTGACTAAAATACATGTTTGTTAATTCTGCAAAACAAAAATGTACAATTACTGCACATACAAATATGAAAACACGTATAATATTATATACCATGCCCTTAAGGGAAAGATATATGTATCACAATCCAATTCTTCCTCACCAATCTCCATGTAAAACTATTAGCATGACAAGGTTTTTGGAAAATAATTCAGCCTTTTGAGCAGCCCTGGAACCTTTCCAGAAGCCCTGGAACCAAATAAATTATATTTCCCTTGGATTTTTATTTTATTTTAAAATAATCATTTGTTAATTGACTTTAAAACAATTCCATTGCTTCTAGTCTTTTCAAAGCAGTAACATTTCAAAACACAGTCCAAGTAAACAACATACTTCAATGAGAAGAGATAAATAATGTTATCAAAGCATCTGTATCTTAATGAAAAATGCCCACTGCTTAACTTTGCGCAATACAATTCTGAGAGATGCGTTTTTTGAGATACCCCTCAAAAGTCTAGGGCTATTTAGAGCTATTATTTATGGAAGATACCAACAGCTGGTGTGCTGCACCCTTAATAATAACAAAAGCAAAAGACCTTCATAATTTTGTTACATCAGTTATATGAGTTGGATCAGGGGTAAAATGCTCCCGGTTTGGACTGGATCCGGTAGCAATGGCAGCGGGTGGTTCGGAGCAAAAATCCCTGCCCTCCCCCATGCCCAGCTGAGTCGCGCGATCATCCGAGTTTTTGTTTTTACTTTTAAAAGCATTTTTCTTCTGCCCAAAAAATGCTTTTAAAAGTAAAAAAAAAAAAAAGCCTCTGATGATCGTGCAGCTCAACTGGGATCGTCAGAACCCCTTAAAGGCATTTTTTATACAGCCTCTTTGGCCCAAGAGGCTGTTAAAAAAAATGCTTTTAAAGAGTTCTGGCGATCAGGCAACTCAGCTGGGGTCATCAGAACCATTTAAAAACATTTTTTCTACAGCCTCTTCGGCCGAAGAGGTTGTAAAAAAATGCTTTTAAAAGTTAAAAAAAAAGTTGGCCATACCCACCCAGTCACATTACCCTCCCCCCCACCAAGTCAAAGTAACCCAAAGTTACCCAGAGTAACAAATTTTACATTTCACCCCTGAGTAGGATGTTTCCATCCCCTTAGCTAGAAATGTAAATGAGTACAATAGCAACTTGAGCTACGACTCCATTCATTGGCCTCTGGCTGGCTCTCTATAACAATTTCCTCCTGAAAAGTTGACTCAGTTCTGTAAACTTATGTGGCAATGAAAAAATAACATGAATGAAGAAAAGATAAAGACGAGCAGTCAGCATACATGTTTTGTTTTCTGATTTTTCCGGAAAAGAGGAAATGCATTCATTTGCACCTAAAAACTTCTCTACAGAATATTTAAGGGGGAAGTGATTAGGCCCAATGGAAATTGAGAGATTAACTTGCCTTTTTCTTCCTTAATGGCCAATTTAAGACACTTTCATCCCATGGTAATCTCTCATTTGCAACAGAAACAAATTTAATTACCCGCTCCCTTTACTTCTTGCACCAGAGAACTTCTCAGTGGATCATGCAATTACTACAATAAGGTAAGTTTGAAAAATGGCCTTAGTGTACGCTAAATCAGCGTGAGGTATCTCTTGTTATTATAATCTTTTGGAGGATATCATTTACAGATCTCCCTATTATAACAAGCAGATTAGAACTGGATTAAATGTAGCAAATTTGACAGCATGAGCTAATGTATCTGCAGGGATCCCACTCATAAAAAATACCTCACAAGTTGCAGAATGCAGAGATACTCAGAAGTGCCTTTCTCAACTGGGTGCACTCAGTGGTGGGATTCAGCCAGTTCTGGCCTGTTTGAGCGAACCGGTAGATAAATTTTGGCTTCCAGGTAAATGCAGGGAGTGCAATTACCTGGAAGCCAAAACGGGGTGTGGGGGAAGGTGGCGCCCTCCCATGGCCCATTTTCACTCCTACTAGGCCCAAAACGGGGCATGGGGGGTGGCATGTCCCCCCTGGCAGCCCGTTTTTGCTCCCGGGGGGGTGCAGGATGCCAAGTGCTGCTTGTCACACCCCTAACCACGCCCACCATGGCCATGCTCTGCCATTAGGGCAGAGAACCAATTGTTAGATTATTTGAATCCCACCACTGCATGAACTGTAAAACTAATTTTACAACAGATTTTACTTACTGCCATCTCTGCAAGTAATAGCATCAAATTTCGTTACATGATTTCTAAGATATTTCCACCTTTTGCTTCCCAGCTCCCATCTTCATTCATATGTTTGAGAAGAAAGATAAAACTGTGTCAGTTATATTTCCAAAGTTTACTTATAGGTGACTTTAAATTGTCATTTTCTATTCAGAAATCTATTACTAAATCAGCTTAAATAACAAAATAAAATGGGAGTGATGGAGCATGAGAACTGTGGAAAGATTAAAGAATGCAGTACTTGGGTTTTTAAAAGGATTTGCAAATCTTCATCATTAGCCAGGAACAAGAAGATAAATTAATTGATATTTTAGTATTATGTGATAATTGCCTATAAAAGCTTCTGTGATCTGAATATAAATTTCTACACAACATTCTGATAAATCTGTTTTGCTTAATAAGGAAGATATTTCAGACATTGTATTGTTAATATTCAAAGTTATTTGTTCATCAGTTAATATATCTAAACATATTTCTGTATGGAGTAAGAAAGTATAGAAAACCTTAGGTGTCCAAGCTATATAGGGATGTATCAAGCCAAGCTGAATGTACCACCTTTTTGTAATTTAGCTATAATTGAAACAATTATAAAGGCTTTGGATTATTATTAAACATCTTGGGACCACTAAAGTTCAAGAGATAATAGCCACCAGGTGAACCAAAGAGGAAACAATAGGGAAATTCAATGTAACTGTTCTATGTGTTTGTATTTTTTGCATGTTTGGTGGGATACAGCCATTCACTAAGTTTAATCATATTAAATTCCATTATCTATTTTTTAAAAAAAACAATTGTACTAGGCCTTTTCTTTAGAAACTATACTCCTGGAAGTAAATATCTCAACAATTTTTGTTCTGAGACTATGTGCCTAGGCATATGTGTGGAGAGTTTGGTAGTGTCAAATATTTCCTGGAATATAATAGAATCCTCAATTGACAATGTTCTGTCCAAACTTCTTTTCTTCCGCTTGTCTCCCAGTCAAAGTTCTCACAACAGAGTAATCTACAGGTGGTCACTGAGTTCTAAATGGGAACCATGACCAAGTGATCAAACTCTGCTCCTTTACCTGCATACATGTAAGAAGGGGTGGGGCTTCAATTGTCCAATTGCTCACTTCTTTTGAAGCTAGTAACCATCAATGTCGATGGCCCAGTTTCAGAAACTGCTATCCAAACCTGTAAAAGGTTTTGCTTTTTTGGTCTGCTTTATTGGTTGTTAAGGAAATGTACATTCTTGGCAAAAACTATACTTTCAAATACCCATTTTACTACGCTGTTGTCTAAAATAAAGGGATACCTTAACAGTTCAACCTGAACCGTTTTCTGTGAAAGAAAGGAAGGAAGGAAGGAAGGAAGAAAGGAAGGAAGGAAGGAAGGAAGGAAGGAAGGAAGGAAGGAAGGAAGGAAGGAAGGAAGACATGACAGTGACACCTGTTCTTTCTTTGAAATTCATATTAAATATTTTTCTATCAAAATACATGATTAATACAAAAATATTTTCAAGGAAAGCAAATCACCAACTGTGATCCAAAGGAAAAAACCTACAGGATGCTTGTTAATTTACTGACTAGTTGTAGTCTCATGCTTTGTATTTGTGCCAAGGCTCAGCCCAAAGTATCTTTCAGAAGAGTCTGAATGAAATATTTGCAGTAGGATTTTAAGCAGTTGGTTTTTTAAAACCTGTTTTAATTTAGTGTTGGAAGAAATATCCATCTGGGTTCAGTTCCAAGTGGGGACAAAGACACTGGAAACATGGAGGCTGCTTGGAAAGAAGGTTTAATGGTGGTCAGGTTCACATGGCTTGAGTTCCTGAACAGAAAAGGGGTGAGATCCTGTGGACTCCCTGGCTTTATGCTTTTTCTGAGCTTTGAACTTTCTGGGGCACAGGAAGAGTATCCTGATTGATTGTCAGACTCTCAGGCGGTGGGGTCTTAGCTAGCCTTGCTGGCTGATGTAATCTTCCCAGGTGTCATGCGGTGAGTATCAGTTGCTAGGTGGGTCCTATTGTGTTGCAGATGATGGCCCATTGACAAAGGTGGGGGGAATGAATGAGCCTGCTGAGGCCTTAATGGCTTATTGACAAAGGGAGGGGTGAGGCAGGAAGCTGCAGGGAGCTGCTTTGTCCTTAAAACATGTTTCTCCATTTCTCATCCAGGGAAATATATTCTGCCTTTTAAATATTTTCTAAAATATTTCTTTCTTCTAGGAGGGGGGTGGGTGCTAACTTCCTACATTAGTCTGACCAAGTGTACATAATGCATCCACATACCTGGAGACTATGCAACCAGTCACATTGAATTAATCTAATTTGCTTCCTTATGTCTCCAAGTCCATCCTTCATTTGACTTTGTGAAAGGGCAGGACTGACAGATTCAAGTAAGTGCCAAGCCAGTAAATTTGGCCAGGTTTTATGGTCAGCAGCAAAGAACACTTACAACGTATTGATGGATTTCAAGATAAAGTCAATTCTCTGTTGCCTTCCAAGAAGATTCAGCAGAAAAGCATAATTAGTTCTAGTCTTTACAATGGATTAATAAACTTATGTGATGTCTACATCTGGAAAGGCATCAGATTTTGACAGTTTTAGAGCATAGGTTAATAAACCTATGATTAGGCTGTCTTTCTGATATGCCGAATGCTTCCTTTTGAAAAGGCTAACTATCTGAATCATCAAATATAGCCATTTAAACCTTATTCGGAATACAACAAAATGACTTAATTCTTTCAAAGTTTAAGATGCACAGTTGGTTTTTGGAGCACTCTTGGTATTAAAAAAGGATCAAGATCTAGTACTTGAGGTTGTAAACTGTTGTTAGGGCTGGTTTAATTCCAAACAAATTCATTTCAGTCTGGAAAGCATTTGGTATACAATCCTTTCTAATTTAAATCAATTTTGGCTCCAGGAATTACTCTGCCAGTTGGTGTGCAGATGCCCAAAGATGTTGTGCCATTAGTGAAGCTAATTACTTAAGAACAGGCTGGATCTAGCAAGCTGTTTTAGAAACGCTGCTTCTGTGAGCTGTGAACTTTCTGGGGCACAGGAAGAGTATCCTGATTGATTGTCAGACTCTCAGGCGGTGGGGTCTTAGCTAGCCTTGCTGGCTGATGTAATCTTCCCAGGTGTCATGCGGTGAGTATCAGTTGCTAGGTGGGTCCTATTGTGTTGCAGATGATGGCCCATTGACAAAGGTGGGGGGAATGAATGAGCCTGCTGAGGCCTTAATGGCTTATTGACAAAGGGAGGGGTGAGGCAGGAAGCTGCAGGGAGCTGCTTTGTCCTTAAAACATGTTTCTCCATTTCTCATCCAGGGAAATATATTCTGCCTTTTAAATATTTTCTAAAATATTTCTTTCTTCTAGGAGGGGGGTGGGTGCTAACTTCCTACATTAGTCTGACCAAGTGTACATAATGCATCCACATACCTGGAGACTATGCAACCAGTCACATTGAATTAATCTAATTTGCTTCCTTATGTCTCCAAGTCCATCCTTCATTTGACTTTGTGAAAGGGCAGGACTGACAGATTCAAGTAAGTGCCAAGCCAGTAAATTTGGCCAGGTTTTATGGTCAGCAGCAAAGAACACTTACAACGTATTGATGGATTTCAAGATAAAGTCAATTCTCTGTTGCCTTCCAAGAAGATTCAGCAGAAAAGCATAATTAGTTCTAGTCTTTACAATGGATTAATAAACTTATGTGATGTCTACATCTGGAAAGGCATCAGATTTTGACAGTTTTAGAGCATAGGTTAATAAACCTATGATTAGGCTGTCTTTCTGATATGCCGAATGCTTCCTTTTGAAAAGGCTAACTATCTGAATCATCAAATATAGCCATTTAAACCTTATTCGGAATACAACAACATGACTTAATTCTTTCAAAGTTTAAGATGCACAGTTGGTTTTTGGAGCACTCTTGGTATTAAAAAAGGATCAAGATCTAGTACTTGAGGTTGTAAACTGTTGTTAGGGCTGGTTTAATTCCAAACAAATTCATTTCAGTCTGGAAAGCATTTGGTATACAATCCTTTCTAATTTAAATCAATTTTGGCTCCAGGAATTACTCTGCCAGTTGGTGTGCAGATGCCCAAAGATGTTGTGCCATTAGTGAAGCTAATTACTTAAGAACAGGCTGGATCTAGCAAGCTGTTTTAGAAACGCTGCTTCTGTGAGCTGTGATTTTGGGGAAGATTGGTACATTTTTACATAGGAATTTATGCATCAGGCTCCAGAATGCAGCGGTTTTCCAATGCCACAATAATAATAACAACAAAGCAATGTGTGCTAAGAGTGAATAGTCATTGTAACCACATTCCAAACTGAAGCAGAGTATCTGGAGGAATTCTATAGACTTCTGGGATATTATGGGAAATAAACTGGGAACCATCAGGAAGCTCGGCTCTTGGCTCTTCAGAGATATAAAGAAAGACAGGAACTGTCAATCATAGACGAGTGGAAAACAAATAGAATGCCTTTTAAAATAACCTTCCCCCACTCCTTTTGTATGGAAAGTGGACAAATGCTAAAAGTGTTTGAAATGTGTTTTTTAAGAAGAACCTTGAGAATCCTTTGGAGTCACAAATGAAGTCCCAGATATAGCAGGGGAGAAAGAAAATACTTCCAGCAGATCCAGGAGTGGGCTTCAAAAATTTTAGCAAGGGGTTCTCTGCCTGGTTGCTGGGTGGGCGTGGCCATGGTGGGCGTGGCCTAGTCTGCCTACTGCACCACAGCAGGGACACGTTTTTGCCCTCCCCAGGCTCCGGAGGGTTTCCTTGAGCCCTCCAGGGGGGTGAAAATGGCCTCCCCAGGCTCCAGAAGCCCTCTGCAGGCCAGAAACAGGCCTTCCTGAACTTCCAGTAGGCCTGTTTTTTACCCTCCCTGAAACTCCACATGCTCCCTGCACTTACCTGCATCAAAAAAAGGCCGCATGGAGACTCCTGGGAGGGTGGGGTGGGAGGGGCCAGCCAGGACTGGGATTTGGGGATTCTCCAAACTGCATAGAATCTTAGCTAGAGATTCTCTCGAATCCCTGCGAACCCCCAGCAGCCCACCCCTGAGCAGATACCTCAAGCTCTATAGAGAGGGACATGCCAGAAGAAAGAGTGGGGGGGGGGGAAGGAAGCAGAGTGGTGACAAAGAAATACTTGAAATAACTATGAATTTATGAAGAATGTGCTAGTGTGGTCCTAAGGCAGACATATTAGTGGACATTCAAGGCCTGGAGGAGAAAATAAAGAAAATGCTATGGGGAAAAATGGAAAAGGAATGTAAACATGTAACTGATAAGTCTACTTCTTAATGAGAAGAAGCAGCTTATCGTGAACAACCCAGATTCTTGCAAAAGGGGCCTCAGTGCTTACCCCATATAAGGAAACCCAGGTCATAGTGTAGATAGATACAAATCTTTATTATATACTGGGTTAAAGTTACCTTAACCAGGTGACTATCTTTGTCAGGCCTGGAAGCCATGTTTTGCATTGGGCCTTCAAGCCTGCCACATTTACTGCTGTGGGAAACTGGGAGAGGGGGATTGTATGGAGTTGAGGAGCTGTATAGTCAAGGACATCTTGCCCTGCACCTGGAGGGGTGTGACTGGGAGGCATCTCCAGTTGGGACGGTGCTTTGATTATGCCACGTGATGGGCATGTGGGGTGCTGGGCAGGGACTTGGACTTTCCTTTGGGTGGGGAAAATCTGGAACCTTTCAGATTCGGGTTTTCCCAGATGTGCCAATATGACATCTCTAATAAAATGGAACTTTGAGGAACTTCAAGCCTCGGAGTCTTCTTTTGTTGGGGGTGTTACTTGGATCCCTGACAATCTTCTATACACCTTAAGTGGTGGCCTTTCTTGAACCTCTGATGGTTAATTATGATGTTTCTTTCTCCTGCCTTTCCCATGGCTTAAATGATGTTGTGTCTTGTGCTTCTGAGCCTTGGAATTAAGCAATGGCTATTGATATAATCAACATTTCTGTCTTGAGAAATTCTAGCTTTCATTATAACTTGTATAACAGAGCCCAAAATCTAAAGTAGCATGAAACATCCATAATTTGATTATAAAATTGAATAGAATGAGAGAGAGAAAATCACCAGACTTTTTTAGATGTATTTTGCAGCATTGTCACAGTTGAATGCCTGTTTGTATAAAACAGAAAGAGGAAAAGATCTTCATGCCATATAACGGGCATTGCAAAATTTTATGATTACAAAAGCTGAAGAAATGTGCTTAAATGCCAAGAATGACAGGAGAGATTATTTTTAAATTGCTTAGCAAAAAAAAGAATACAAGAATGGAAAAATGGAGTGGAATCTAAACAAGGCACTACACAAATTAGTATCTTTTGAGATGAGAGCTCATGACTCCAAAGAAACTCATATTTTTTTTATTGTATTGAGTTTTGAAATTCTAACCATATGTTTTTTGTTGTTTTTTTTTTTGTTTACATTTATACCCCGCCCTTCTCCGAAGACTCAGGGCAGCTTACAATGTATAAGGCAATAGTCTCATTCTATTTGTATATTTTTTACAAAGTCAACTTATTGCCCCCCCAACAATCTGGGTCCTCATTTTACCTACCTTATAAAGGATGGAAGGCTGAGTCAACCTTGGGCCGGGCTTGAACCTGCAGTAATTGCAGGCTCTGTGTTCTAATAACAGGCTTCTCTATTGCCTGAGCTATCCCGGCCCCTCCCTATGTTGAAAAATAGACGTAGACTGATAGCACCTTTTCAGCCTAGCAACAAAGTTGCTGCTAGGCTTCTGATTTTTGGCTACCACAGACTAACATGGTCCTCCTTCTGCAATCTAAACATATGTTGGAAGCATCAACTGAAAGCAAACCAAAATCACTGAGTAAGTAAGAAAATTGAGTTGATTGTTTTGGACTCCTTTTAAAAAATGAGATAGACTCACTGATTAAGAAATGCTTATATTTACTACTATAATTGTAGCAGGTGGGTTGAAAGGCCCAGTGGCCTAGTGGTGAAGACGTTCACCTTTCACTCAGAAGGTTGAGAGTTCAACCTTAGGTAGCAGCAGATGTTTTTCTCCTAGGGCGCAGAGAAAAAAAAATCTGCTGTGAACTCTGCATAAGCCTCAGGAAGGGCATCTGGCCAATTAGTTCAATCTTTATAGAAATGACCTGTTCACACTATTGTGGAAAAAAAAAAAGTTGTGATCTGTTGTTTATGCCTTATTCTACTGTAACAGAGAGAATCGGAAGTTAATACTTCTTTTTCTTTCCCCATCCTTCCTCACTTTCCTTCCTCCTCTTCTCTTCACCCTCATTGTCCTCTTATTTGCTTTTGCATTTTGTATCTTACAATACCCTATAACTTAATAAAAATGTGATACAATAGGAAGGGCATCCAGCCAAGTAAATATTCAGTTCCATCCAGTTGCCCTGTCTCTACACTGAATAGGTACTATGGGATCATAAAAAGTTGTGTGTGTGTGTGTGTGTGTGTGTGTGCAATGAGTAGATTCTGTTGACAACATTCAAAGCACACCAATAAAATTATATTATATCTTCAAACAATTGTACCAAGTCATCCCAAGCAAGTAGCAGCACCATTGGCTGATCTTCAAAAGACTTCATTAGTACTTGCAAGTAGGAGTCACAAGAAATCTATATGAGCTATATGCCACACTGGGAAGTTGAAAATACAAGCCAGAAGAGAAAAACAGGAAACCACCTCTCTACAGTTAGCAGGAAAATGACTTGGACATCTCCATAAAATGGTCAGGTCTCTTGAGTGATTTAAATTATCTGTGAATTATCTGTTAGACAAGGGGAATAGGGGTAGTGAATATTTACACAAATTAATAAATGAATTGGGCGATGAAAAGTAGGAAGACAAACCAGATTAATGGCATCGTTTTTGAGTGTTTATTAACCAAGGATTTTCATTTAAAAGATATGCTTTGTTAAAAACAGTAGTGTGAAAAAAGTGCTTCTGCTTAATGATTTGAGCCATATAGAACCCTAACCATGGATGACTGAGAATCTATACAGACCCTGAGAGCCTTATACAGTATGTTTTCCATAGGGCTGTATAGTTATAATGAAGGATGTACTTGATATTCATCCATCAATCCATCAGTCCCTCCCTCCATCCACCCATTCATTTGTTTAAAACATTTACCGTATTTTTTGGAGTATAAGACAAACCTTTTTTCCCAAAAAAAAGAGGGTGAAAATCTGGGTGCAATTTATACTCCAAATGTAGGCGCGCCCAGCTTCTCAAATGGAGGTTTCGGAGGCTGAAAAAAGCATCAGAAACAAAGCTTCAGAAAAGAAGCCCCCAAACAGAGCTTCAGAAAAGAAGCCCCCAAACAGAGCTTCAAAAAAAAAAAAAAAGCCTCCAAATAGAGCTTCAGAAAAGAAGCCCCAAACAAAGCTTCAGAGGCTTTTTTTTTTTGAAGCTATTTCGGAGGCTTTCAGAGGCAGGAAAAAAAAGTTTTTTCTGAAACAGTTTCAGAAGTTTCAGAGGCAGGAAAAAAAAAAGCAAGGCACAGAGCTCACAACCAAGGAACCTGTTGCTAAAATTCACCTTTGGAACCAGCTGATTGGGGGTATTCAGGGAGGTTGATCTACCTGCCAATCAGCCTTTTTCTTATTTTCCTCCCCAAAAACTAAGGTGCGTCTTATACTCCGAAGAATATGGTATATAGCATATCACCATCGTGAACCAAACTCTGGGCAGTTCCCATGCTTGCCTAGACATCTTTTCTTCTGGGAATGCCAGGACAATAAAGCTGTGTGCATATCTTCCAGACAGCTAAGAGGCATCTTTAAAGTAGTCATGTCAGCATTCCAGAGAACATTATTGTTATAATGCTTTGAGGAGAGGTACTTGACCTATGGTAACATGCTTTACAAAGCACCTCTTTCAAATCCCTTGTGCAATTCTGATTAACCAAGTATGTCGTCCCGCCCCAACCAGGCAGTGCTCCGACCGAAGAAATTCTTCCCGAAAGGTCCAGCTATATCTCCCACCAGCACTTATAGTCCTCATGTTTCTCATGTTGTCATACGCTGCTCTATTTTTCTTCCAAAAGCATATTCAGTAATCAGGTGAAAATTGTTTCTCATCATGCTTTCAAAAGCTGCAAACAACAACAACAATCCACCTAATTTATTTTTTTGACAGCCAGAAGGCAAACCTTCTGAACTTTTCTTCATTTTACATTGGTTTCTTGTTCTTACCTTCCCAAACATCACAATAATTGCTATAAAGACTTCACTGCAATATTCAATTTTTGAAGTCTCATGCCATTCTCTGCCACTTTCTTACTTTTTAATCCATGACTTATTGTTGACTGGAAAATATCTGGAAATGATGCAAATGATATTTCTCTGTTTTATTGCCGTGGCAAATTATGATGTAATGAGGCATCTGGATAAGTACATATTTTATTTACTTTCCTACCTATTAAATGTTACCAAATGCCATTAATTCTGGAATCCTTTCTTCTTTTTTTTCTTTTATTAAACAAATAATAATCCCCTAAAAGAGAGATATTGGGAATTCAGCCTCTAATGCTTTCTTCATTTTCATAATTCCCTCCTGGAAAGACTTTGATTTTTGTAGTGATTCATAAAAATACTGTACTATAAACATGAGCAGATTAACTTGCTTTTGTTCTACTGTCTTGATGGACCCATATATCTCAGTTATGATAAAACAGTGACCCTTAAGGACTGCATATTACAGTGAGAAATACAATTTATATTTTTCCCTCAGCAAACTTTGCTGAAATTTGGGCCTATTACAGGCCCATAACCAAGACGTGATAAAATGTTCCACTAATGTCAGATTTCTTATCAACCTTTAACACCTTATACAAACTAGATTAAATGTTGTTTCAGTTGAATATCTCAATTCCATTATGAATATCAGTCTTTTTTTTTCACCAATGCTGGATGTCTAAAAAAATGGTTTCTATCCCCATCATGGGCAAAGTTGATGTGAACCAAGATAAACTAACTATAGTTTTCAGTTAGGCCATACATTTGTAAACTCCTCTCTAGGATCAATAATGTTCAAATAGATACATAGTTAAATAGATAGATAGATAGATAGATAGATAGATAGATAGATAGATAGATAGATAGATATGAAAGAACTCAAAGAAGAGTTGGTAAAACTGCTGAAATTCTACATACATGCCTTCATTTTTGCTATGAATATCACACTCTTCCCTTTTGGGATAAGAAACATTGTACAGAGTACAGAAAAAGAGTAATATAAAACATAGAACATAAAATAATAGGGTTGGAAAGGACCTTGGAAATCTTCTAGTCCAACCTCCTGACTATGACAGGAGACCTTATACCATTCTGGACAAATGGCTGTCCAGTCTCTTCTTGAAAACCTCCGGTGATGAAGCTCCCACAACTTCTGAAGGCAAGCTGTTCACTGATTAATTGTTCTCACTGCCAGGAAGTTTCTCCTTAGTTCTAGATTGGATCTTTCTCAGGGGTGGGTTCCACTTACCTTTGCTATTGGTTTGCAATGGGAACATGCACATGCAAGTGCAGAAGCTTCTGTGCATGCGCAGATCATCTGGGAAGGTGTCCAGGTGGGTGGGTGGGGCCTCCTGCCGCCGTTACTACCAGTTTGCAAAAACCGGACCAAACCAGTGGCAACCCACCACTGATCTTTCTTTAATAATCTTGCATCTGTTACTTATTTTCCTGCCCTCAGCTGTTGTGTTGTGCCTCATCCTCCCTCCTCTCCTCAGCCGGGCCCCTCCCATCTACACCCGGACCTGTTATCAGACTCCTATCAGACTCCGAGTCTGATAATGAAGATGAACGGCCTGTCATGCCTCCAGCCCCCGGCCCTGAGCCCATGACCGGAGAGGATTCCAGGAATGAACAAACAAACCTGATAAACCTCACTCCTACAGTGTGTGAGCAGGAAGCCAGCCACGTGCTGGAATTACTGACAGCAGATCCAGCTGAAGAGAATTCAAAGTGGGAGGATCCTCGCTTCCGGAGATCTGAGAGGTGACGCCAGCAAAAGGAAGGGAGGGGCAGGCCTGGATAAATGCTGAGTCATGGAGCCACACCCCACAGCCTATGTAAAGGACCTACTTTTGGCATTCCAACCTTGAGTCAAGCAAAGTCTCATCTAGTTTGCTGAAGTCACAACTTGGATTCCTGCCTGCCCTGAGAAACCTCGAAGGAATTTGGCAAAGCTGCAGAGGCTTCGTTGCCACGTTTGATATGGACTTCGTTGACCCGGTCGTCGGAGGGGGAGGGGGACATGACATGTTGTGTGTGTGTGAAGTGCTCCCTTTTCGGCACTTGGTGTCCAGCGCCCGTGCACTCCCTTTCTGGCAGTTGAAAAGGTTCACCATCACTGCCTTAGCAGCACACCTCTAACATTGCCACAAGCATTCATTTTACATTTAACCATAAATATGCTAAATAACAAAAGGAGAATAATGCAACCTTATTTTACTGTCTACTTAATGTTAAACCATTTGCTAATCATTCCATTTATTTTCAGAAATGCTTTCCTTCCATTGTATATCATTCTTATTATATTACTGCAGTCAGCAAACAAGCTTTAGCTCATATTCGCAAAAAAAAATCATATTTCAGACCTATTCACTTTATCATATTCTTTCTGCAAATCAACAAGCATGCAATACAAGTAGACTTCATTACTCACATTTATATGTTTCTCAGTGGCCTGCTGAAGGAATAAATATTTTGTCTATACATCAGCTACCCAGAATAAAGGCCTTCTGCACTTCTCAATTTTTGCTGACTCTCATCTCTCATATCCATTCAATCAGATTTCTGCAAGCAATTTTCTGAGTATTCTTAATAAACAAATCTCCCTTTCGCTCATGGTATTTTTCCTTTTGTGTAAGGAAGTAATAATGATCAGATGCAGATGCAGTTTTTACACACAACTTCCAAAAGGCACATTTTCACTCCATAGACAACCAAACTTTTAACATTTCTCCAGAAACATCATCTCTATTTATTTATTTATTTATTTATTTTGTCACAACAATATATATAAGTATCATACAAAAAGATTATATAGTATATAAACATATATATGAGTAAATATTAGGAGGTATAAGCAGGAGGTATAAGCAGGAGGTATAGGAAGAAGAAAAGAAAAACAATAGGACAGGAACGGTAGGCACATTTGTGCACTTATGCACACCCCTTATGGTCCTCTTAGGAATGGGGTGAGGTCAATAGTAGAAAGTTTTTGGTTAAAGCTTTTAGGATTATGGGAAGAGACCACAGAGTCAGGTAAAGTATTCCAAGCACTGATGATTCTGTTACAGAAGTCATATTTTCTGCAATCTAGATTGAAGCGGTTAACATTAAATTTAAATCTATTGGTTGCTCTTGTATTGTTGCAACTGAAGCTGAAGTAGTCTTTAACAGGAAGGACATTACAATAGATGATTCTATGAGTTAAACTTAGGTCTTGTCGAAGGCAACGGAGTTCCAAGTTTTCTAAGCCTAGGATTTCAAGTCTGGTGGGATAAGGTATTTTGTTGTTTTCAGAGGAATGGAGAACTCTTCTTGTAAAATATTTCTGGACACGTTCAATTGTATTGATGTCAGAGATGTGGTGAGGGTTCCAAACAGGCGAGCTGTATTCTAGAATTGGTCTAGCAAATGTTTTATATGCTCTGGTTAGTAGTGTAGTGTTTTTGGAAAAGAAGCTACGCAAGATTAGGTTTACAACTCTTAGAGCCTTTTTTGCTATGTAGTTGCAGTGGGCTTTGGCACCTAGATCATTTGACATGAAAACTCCAAGGTCTTTAACGGGATGGGGGTCATCTGTAAGGTAATGTCCATCAAGTATGTACTTAGTGTTTGGGTTCTTTTTTCCTATGTGTAAGACTGAGCATTTGCTGGTTGAGATTTGGAGTTGCCAAGTTTTTAGACCATTTAGACCTTTACATTTCAAATTATATTCACACAGCATTTTCTTTGTATCATTTTTCCCTCGAGGGCAATAACTTTTGTTTCAATTCTACCCTTTAATATGCTGTGATCATTTTAAAATACTCAATCTAGCATCCCTTTGTATTAATTTTGCTCTAAACAATTCATTTTTTAAAATTTTTTTAAAGACCATTAAATGCTGAAGAATCCTTTCCCTCTCTCTCCTTGCTTCCAGAATAACTTTTTGAACTGTTTGGTATTTCTCTGTCTTTGGTTTTCTCTGCCTCTTTTATCTTAACTTTTATTTTTGGCAATTTTTTTTTGCAAATTTTTAAAGTCTTTATATATATTATGAAGTGTTATTTTCTTAATTTCAATTTTTTGCAGCAATCATGTTCCAATATGCATTTTATATCTTATCCAGAATTTTTCCATATCATGGTTCTATCAACATTTTTCATACATTTTAATTATTCTGGCTCCCTATACATCTTAATCATTCCCAAGTTTTTGAATAGTCTAATAACTTTTTCTTTATCTACTTGTCTCATTCAGATCTACCTATTCATACCACTTAGCAACTCATACCCCCCCCCAATCCCAATATAACTCATTTTTAATGTTGCATTTGTTTTTTTTTAACGTCATCTCCAATTCTTCTATTATCATTATTGTCAGACATCGGGAAGTAACATAGAACCATCAACAATCAATAGATTCACCTCCAGAAGATTATACATTATACCAATTAAACAGAACTCAGAGTGATGCTTCATAGTGACATGGGTGATACATAAAATTAATAAATAAATATTTCTGACACATGCTGTATTTTTACTTTTCACTAATAAATAAATCTGCAATCTTTCCTGGATATATAAACTGTTTGTTTTCTTTATAGTAGAATTCATTTTCTTTTTCATTTTTATTTTATTGTTGTATTATTTTACTTCTGTTTTGTTTTCATTTCTTCCTTAATGTTATAAGACTAGCCCCATGGTGAAATATTTGCCCCATGGCAAATAAATTTAACAAATAAATAAATAAATAAACTTATGAGTTGAACAGACTTATAAATTTCACTAAACTAAACAAACTGCATTGACATCACTACAGAAAATGCGGCCTTTTTACTTCTCATCGGATTTTCTTAGTTTCACAAACAAATTATTTTTATTTATTTCATTACACTGGGTATTTCATCTCTATTAGAGTCGTGGTGGCGCAATGGTTAGAATGCATACTGCAGGTTAACTCTGATGACTGCTGGCTGCCTGCAATTTGACAAATCAAATCTCACCAGGCTCAAGGTTGACTCAACCTTCCATCTTTCCTAGGTCAGTAAAATGAGGACCCAGATTGCTGGGGGCAATATGCTGACTCTGTAAACCAATTAGAGAAGGCTGTAAAGCACTGTGAAGCAGTATATAAGTCTAAGCGCTATTGCTATTGCTATTTCATGTTCTTTCCAATTCATCATCTCTTTTAACAAGCCCATAATCCCTTGCAGGGTGGAGTCTGGGCAACTGAATGGAACTGAGTTTACTGGCTGGATGCCCTTCCTGTTGCCAATGTGGAGGGTTTTTTTCCCCAGCCGATATATTCCTACTGTGCCCAGAGAGAGATCTGCCTCTACCTAGGATCAAACTCACAGCCTCCTGATTGTGAGGCGAGAGCTCCCTCTCTAGGCCACTACACCACTCATGTTCTTTCCAATTGCTCCTCTTTTATTAGGAATGACTATTTTCTATACCGAGGGTCCTCATCAGATGAACCTATGGATATTAATCACTGCTTTTAATTGCCTTGGTTAATCAAAGCTTTCCCATAGCATTTTTTGCATGTGTGCCTTTCAGTCAGTGTTGACTCCTGATCACCAGTTTGGCAAGACTAGTAAGATAGAAAAACCCTTTAAATAGATTTATTCCACAACCAGCATTTATAAGAATTGTGGGAACAGTATATTAGCTAACATCCAGTGCAATCAAAACCCAGCTTTATTTTATTAATCTTCATGCTATTCCATGCAAGCTAGGATCTAGAATAGTGTCTTTCAACTTTGGCAATTGGAAAAGGTATGGACTTTAACTCCCAAGATTTCCCAAGCAGGTAAAATAAGAGGCATCAGCAAAAACCAGATTTCTATAATATTACTAATTTTTCTTCATATAAGATATTCAGTATAAATTATCTTTAATTGGGAAGAATTTTAAGAAGCTTACACAGTTTATATTATTAGCAGAAAAACAATAAAACTACAAATGGAATCAATAAATCATAATAATGTAGGTTTTTTGGTTTAATTAGATTACCAAGAACAAAACATTGTGCACTAGCAAAATAATTTAACATTAAACAGAGCAATTTGACAAAGAATTACTTGGAAAAGTACATTAGAAAACGTTGAGTAAATTATTTAGATGAGAAGTATTTAAAGATGTTTAGAGCAAACAAGTGCAGGGCATAATGCCATCTAAGGATCAAGTTGATAGAAATAAATTCGCTCTAAAATTAATAGTCAGGTTCACTTTTCAGAGCTATCACTTCACAAACCATGAATTGCAGAACTCTGCAGAGAATATGTAGAGGCGCTTTTTAAAAAAAGACAAAAAGGATATTAAAAATTCAGAAGGATGAAACCAATAGTCAGGAAGAATGAAGAAAAATTGTAAAATAGATAAAAGGCATATTAGAATGGAAAGAGAAAATTGAAATAGATATTTGTATCAAGAGATACTAACCACATCTCTAAAAGGTTTTGAATACTGCAAAAGTAAGAGATCACTGAAGGATGAAGCTGAATGTTTTCAAGATGGAATAAGTAATCAAGCTGAGAAATAAGAGAAGGAGAAGGCTGAAACTTCTCAATTAACTTTCCTTCTATATGCTGCATAGTATTTATGAGGGAACAATGATATCATGTCATCCAATATTACCTGGGTGTATAAGGTCCTGAAGGTTTTCAAAATCTATGAAGGAGAGATATTGTATTTGGACAATCCACTGAGCCTAAAGTCTGGAAGATGGAAGATAAATTAGTTCAGGATATATGCAAATACTAAATTGAGAAGTTGTTTTGGTGTTGTGATAAGACACCAGGGTAGAAACCAAGAGTCTATGATTTCTACACACACCTTAGGCACAAAGCCATCCGAGTGACCTTAGGGTAGTCATTGCCTCAGCCTTAAGAAGGAACAATGGCTTATGTAATGTATCTTTAAGAATTTTGGAGGGAAATTAGAGCGGGAAATAGCACGTTGCTGATTGGCTGTTGCCTCCAACTGAACTGTATATAAAGAGGGGTTTGTCTGTTGTTCGCTGCTGGGTTCACTATAAACTAAAGAGCTGTTGTCACTCATCTGGTCTCCTGCCTTGTTATTGCCCGAATCTAACACTGGCGACGAAGGTGGGATCTCGAGGCAAAAGAGCGCCAGGAACGAACCCAGCAAAATAAGGGCGGATAGCAACGATGTCCAGCTATACACCGCCAGCGCCATTCGACCCAGCCAAAGAAAAATGGGGGTCATACATGGCTCGTTTCGAGTGTTTCCTCGAAGCAAACGAACTCCAGGGGGTCTCCGACAACAGGAAGAGAGCATACTTCCTAAGCCACTGCGGTTCGGAAGTTTTTGACACCGCAGAGTCGCTTTCGGAGCCAACGCTGGTACAGTCGGTACCATGGCAAACCCTGCAGACCGCCCTTCGGGCTCACTACGCACCAACGCCCTCAAAATTTGTTCAAAGGTTCGAATTGTGGCAACGGATGCAACGAGAGGGCGAATCGATTCGCGAATACATGGCAGCGCTGAGAAAAGCCGCTAACCATTGCGAATACCGAGACTTGGAAGACGCATTACTCGACCAACTCATCTGCAGGGTCAGAGACATCCGATTGCGACGGCGGCTGCTGTCCAGAAGCAACCTAACACTGGCCGTCGCCTTGGACGAGGCCAGGGCTCACGAGATGTCCACCCAAGCGGCAGAAACCTTGCAAACACTGATCGCGATGGGGCTGGAAACAACCCGGTCCACAATGAGGAAGTCAGGCCGAAGAGGACAGCGGGGAAGAGGAAGAAGCCTTCCACACCGGGAGGCCAAGGAAAGAAGACAGGGACGAATGCGCGAGTTGCGGGGGACAACACAAACGACAAGACTGCAAATTTAAGGATGCGACTTGTCGGCGTTGCGAAAGGAAGGGCACATAGCACAGGCCTGTCGGCGCCCCAACCTTCCGCCAAAATTCAAACCGACCAATCAGAGCGCGGGAACGATGAAGAGGCCCGTGATTGGTCAATTCAAAAAAGGCGCGAAACTCAATCAGACTGCCGTGAGAGTAGGCCAAGCAGCCACGCGCCTTGAAAAACAGATTTTTACTAAAACGCACATTGAAGGGGTGCCGTGCCGAATGGAAGTGGACACCGGTTCATCGATCACGATCATGTCCTGGGACACTCTTGTGAAACGTTTGCCAGCCGTCGCGAAGCGCAAGCTGCAACCACAGAAACTAAGGGTACAAGACTACCAAGGAAATCGCATCCCCGTCCGAGGGGTAACGTCCGTCCAAGTCAAGTATGGACAACACAACAAGACCCTGCCCATCACCATGGTCGACGGAACCTTGCCGAGCTTGTTGGGACTGGACTGGTTCCGGGCATTGGGCATGGGAGTGACCGGAGTCTTCCGGAACGACGTCGACCTAAAGGACGCACTAATGAAAGAGTTCGGGGACGTCTTCAAAGACTGTTTGGGCAAGTACGAGGGGACCCCGATCTCCTTTAACCTTGACCCACAGGTTGCCCCTATCCGGTTAAAGGCTAGGAGGGTCCCGTTCGCCCTGAAGCCCAAAATTGACCGGGAGCTGGACAAACTAGTAAGCCAGGGAATACTAGTGCCAGTTGACCATGCAAAGTGGGAGACACCCATAGTCACCCCGATCAAACCGGACGGGTCGGTCCGGATTTGTGCTGACTACAAGGCAACGCTTAATAAAGCGTTGCAGAAGAGTGCCTACCCCGTCCCAGTAGTACAACACTTACTGCACTCTTTGGGGCAAGGCCAGGTCTTCGCCAAGCTAGATTTGGCCCAAGCCTATCAGCAATTACCCGTAGATAGCAACACAAACGATCGTAATGCACAGGGGTGCTTTTAAATGCACCCGGTTACAGTTTGGGGTTAGTGTGGCTCCAGGGTTATTTCAGAACCTGATGGAGCGGCTATTGCAGGGACTCCCCGGGGTGGTACCGTACTTTGATGACGTACTGGTATCCGCCGAAAATCTAGAAGACTTAGGGGTACGGTTGAGAAAAGTTCTGGGCATTTTCCGGTCTGCCGGTCTCAAAGTCAAACTGAATAAATGCCAGATAGGGGTAGGATCCGTGGAATTCCTGGGCTATCGGATAGACAAGGAAGGAATCCACCCCACTGAGAGCAAGGTTAGGGCAATCAGGAAGGCCCCAGCTCCCCAAAACAAAATGGAGTTACAGGCGTTCTTAGGTCTGGTCAATTTTACGGTATTTTTAAAAAATAAAGGCGACCATAGCGAACCGCTCCACAAATTACTAACGAAGACAGCTGTGTGGTCTTGGGAAAGGCGGAAGCTAGGGCATTCAAGCAGTAAAAACCTTCTGTCTAGCGATAGTTTACTGATTCAATACAATGGCACGCTGCCATTGGTGTTAGTTTGTGATGCATCTCCCTACGGGTGGGGCTGTGCTCAGCCACAGGTTGCCAAATGGCACAGAAGCCCCTATAGCATTTTACTCCCGAACAATGTCATCGGCTGAAAGAAACTATAGTCAGCTAGATAGAAGCCTTGGCCATAGTTTCCAGCGTAAAGAAGTTCCATGAATATGTATTTGGCCGTGATTTCGAAATAGTCACAGACCATAGACCCCTACTAGGCCTGTTGGCAGGCGACCGCCCAACGCCCGTGGCACTTTCGCCTAGACTGACCCGATGGACTATCTTTCTGGCTGCATATTCGTACAAATTGTTGCATCGGCCAGGAAAGAGTTAGGGCATGCAGGCGCTTTGAGCAGATGCCCACTACCAGAGACTATCGAAGACCCCACTCCGGGCGCACCGTCCTGCTAATTGACTCTTTGGACTCGGGTCCAGTCACTTCCAAGGAGGTGGCTCGGGCTTACAAGGACATTACAATAAGAACTGTAATGGGTTGGGGTGCAAGAGGATGGCCGCTGCGCGGGCGAGCAGTTTAAGGAATATGTAAAGAAACGCGGGAGTTGTCGGCTCAAGGAGGGTGTCTGCTCTGGGGGATAGAGTGGCTTTTGTAGGGTTTCCGCCGCTTGGGTGGACATCTCATGAGCTCTGGCTTCGTCCAGGCGTTTGCCAGCGTTAGATTGCTTTTGATAGCAGCCGCCTCCATAAGCGAATGTCTCTGACCCCACGGATGAGTTGCTCTAACAGCTCCTCATCAAGTCTCGTACCCACAATCCTTGGAGGCTTTTCTCAGGGCGGCCATGTAATCGCTGATGGATTCGCCCTCTTGCTGTCTGCGCTCTCCAAATTCAAAACGCCGTACGTATTTGGATGATGTTGGCGCGAAATGGTTCTTCAATAGATTTTGCAGAGTTTGCCACGATACCGATTGTACCGGCGTTGGCTCTGCCAGGGCTTCCGCGATGTCGATGACCTCGGGACCGCAGTGGCTCAGGAAATATGCCCTTTTGCGGTTGTCTGGAACTCCTTGCAGTTCGTTTGCCTCGAGGAAGCTCTCGAAACGGGTCATGTATGTTCCCCATTTCTCCCTGGATGGGTCAAACGGCGCGGGCGGAGTGTAGCTGGCCATCTCCGCATTTCTGCCCTGAGTTTGCTGGGTTCGGTTCTTCCGTGCGTTCAGCTCGTTCCTGGTGCTCTTTAGCCTCGATATCCCACCTTCGTCGCCAGTGTTAAGTTCGGGCAATAACGAGGCTGGAGACCAGGGTAGTGACAACAGCTCTTTAATATATGGTGAACCCAGCAACCGGGCTGGGGAAAAACCTCTCCTTATATACAGTTTAACCGGCGGCTTCAACCAATCAGCAACGTGCTTGTTTCCCGCCAAAATATTTAAAGATACATTACACTATGGATATTAATCACTGCTTTTAATTGCCTTGGTTAATCAAAGCTTTCCCATAGCATTTTTTGCATGTGTGCCTTTCAGTCAGTGTTGACTCCTGATCACCAGTTTGGCAAGACTAGTAAGATAGAAAAACCCTTTAATAGATTTATTCCACAACCAGCATTTATAAGAATTGTGGGAACAGTATATTAGCTAACATCCAGTGCAATCAAAACCCAGCTTTATTTTATTAATCTTCATGCTATTCCATGCAAGCTAGGATCTAGAATAGTGTCTTTCAACTTTGGCAATTGGAAAAGGTATGGACTTTAACTCCCAAGATTTCCCAAGCAGGTAAAATAAGAGGCATCAGCAAAAACCAGATTTCTATAATATTACTAATTTTTCTTCATATAAGATATTCAGTATAAATTATCTTTAATTGGGAAGAATTTTAAGAAGCTTACACAGTTTATATTATTAGCAGAAAAACAATAAAACTACAAATGGAATCAATAAATCATAATAATGTAGGTTTTTTGGTTTAATTAGATTACCAAGAACAAAACATTGTGCACTAGCAAAATAATTTAACATTAAACAGAGCAATTTGACAAAGAATTACTTGGAAAAGTACATTAGAAAACGTTGAGTAAATTATTTAGATGAGAAGTATTTAAAGATGTTTAGAGCAAACAAGTGCAGGGCATAATGCCATCTAAGGATCAAGTTGATAGAAATAAATTCGCTCTAAAATTAATAGTCAGGTTCACTTTTCAGAGCTATCACTTCACAAACCATGAATTGCAGAACTCTGCAGAGAATATGTAGAGGCGCTTTTTAAAAAAAGACAAAAAGGATATTAAAAATTCAGAAGGATGAAACCAATAGTCAGGAAGAATGAAGAAAAATTGTAAAATAGATAAAAGGCATATTAGAATGGAAAGAGAAAATTGAAATAGATATTTGTATCAAGAGATACTAACCACATCTCTAAAAGGTTTTGAATACTGCAAAAGTAAGAGATCACTGAAGGATGAAGCTGAATGTTTTCAAGATGGAATAAGTAATCAAGCTGAGAAATAAGAGAAGGAGAAGGCTGAAACTTCTCAATTAACTTTCCTTCTATATGCTGCATAGTATTTATGAGGGAACAATGATATCATGTCATCCAATATTACCTGGGTGTATAAGGTCCTGAAGGTTTTCAAAATCTATGAAGGAGAGATATTGTATTTGGACAATCCACTGAGCCTAAAGTCTGGAAGATGGAAGATAAATTAGTTCAGGATATATGCAAATACTAAATTGAGAAGTTGTTTTGGTGTTGTGATAAGACACCAGGGTAGAAACCAAGAGTCTATGATTTCTACACACACCTTAGGCACAAAGCCATCCGAGTGACCTTAGGGTAGTCATTGCCTCAGCCTTAAGAAGGAACAATGGCTTAGAAACCTGATTTAGAAAAAATAATTCCCAGGGAGTCAACAGGAGTCTCAGCACCCATCACTACCACCACCTAAATTCTACCTTTAATTATTACTATAGTTTTTCAATGGCTCCCTATATTCTTTTTTAAAAAATATTTTTTATTAAACAGTTTTTTAAAAAAAAACCAAAAAGAAATATTAACACTTTTTTCTTTTCAACAGTTTCGCATCGGTAATCAATACTTATACATTTTCTCTCTCTTATTCTAGTGTATCTTTTATACATATATTTCTAATATATCATTTACATATCACTATAGTATATTATATTATTCTGATTATTTTATTTACATATATACTTAGGCATAAACGTGTACCCCATTTCCTTTCCACAATTTTTGTTTCTTCCTATTTGTTGTTATATTTCTACTCCTAATTTAACCCTTATTTAACCTTTCCTTGTCTTTTTTTTTTTTTCCTTTTCCTCCAACCATTTATACCAGGGGTCTCCAACCTTGGTCCCTTTAAGACTTGTGGACTTCCAACTCCCAGAGTTCCTCAGCAAGCTGTGTTGGCTGAGGGACTCTGGGAGTTGAAGTCCACAAGTCTTAAAGGGACCAAGGTTGAAGACCCCTGATTTATACCATCTCTCCCGGACCAGGTAATATTCTCCCTATATTCTTGTTATCTGTATTATATTGTATTGTATGTATCATACTGGATTATTTAGTTACTCCCTTAAATATGGTGGTTCTAATGAGAGGGTGGTTGAATTTCTACCCTCAGACTGGATTCTCATGATCATGAACAATTTGCCATGTTATTGTTATTTTTATCTACTTTGTCTTCTTCATTTTATTTTATATGTAAATTTGTACATATATATTTTTAAAAAAACTGAGATGTTTGTCTCCGTCCATCACTATTGTCCTTAAAGGTAAAGCCATTTCTTTTTCTCCATATCCCACACATTTTATTATTACCTACATTTAATCGATCTCACCTTTTCCTTGTTTTTCAACAATTATTTCATTGTAATTTAGATTTAAAGCCAATCAGAGCCACCCTGTAGGGGAGATAGGCGACATAAAAAATTTAATAAATTAATTAAATAAATAAAATGTGCAACGCCTTAAGTCATTTTTGTTTTTGCTTTGGGTTTTTTGAGCTTCAAGGGGTACCCTGGGAACTGGGCCTAAGAGAAAGGAGCAAGGGGCATGGTCGAAAAACTATGACTCAGAACTCTAGGCAGATCCGACTGTAGCAACCCATGTCTGGCCGATGCCACAATCACACTGGAGAATCATTGAATATATGGAAGATAGTCATATTAGTTAACTAAATTTTAATTACATTTCAACAACATCATTTTATGGCCCTCTCCAGTATTTGGATTATTATGATTAATAATATTGATCTATTTACAGGTTCCAGGACTTATGTGGAGCTCAGTACCAATGCTAACCAAAGCTTCATATGCCAAACAAGTGAGAATATGTTCTTTCCCTTTGACCAAAAAAAAATAAATAAATTAAAAAAAAAATCATACAGGAGTTTGGAGAAGTTCCCACTCTTTTCAAACATAATTTCTTGGCAGGATTATATTACTCGGCTGGTAGTTGAATTTTCATTTCCACATTTTTTTTAAACAAACAAATAAAAGAAGCTTTTGCTTATTGCCAAGCTAGTAGCTTATAGACTTGTTTATTTGAATATAACATTTTCCAAATGATTCTTCAGAAACTGGTTTATACTGCCTTTTAAAAAAAATCATACAGGAGTTTGGAGAAGTTCCCACTCTTTTCAAACATAATTTCTTGGCAGGATTATATTACTCGGCTGGTAGTTGAATTTTCATTTCCACATTTTTTTTAAACAAACAAATAAAAGAAGCTTTTACTTATTGCCAAGCTAGTAGCTTATAGACTTGTTTATTTGAATATAACATTTTCCAAATGATTCTTCAGAAACTGGTTTATACTGCCTTTTTAAAAAAAAATAATAATAAAATTTTAAATTAAGCACAAATCAAAACATGCTAAGTAAACACAGTAAATAAAAACCACTATCAACAATCCCCTTATGTTTAAGAATTTAATTCCGCAAGACTCCAAAGAATTTTTTTAAAAGAAATGTTTTAGCCTCTCTTTAAAAGAGGTAATTTTCCAGAAAGGACATTTCACAGTTCTGGTCTAGGGAACCCAACTGAGAAAAAACTAGCCATTATTTATAATATTATAACAATAAAACACCCACACAAATACAATTTCTCAAGCAAATCTTCACTAATTTATTTTAAAATGTGTAAAATGTGATAGAGGAGAGAATTATTAGAGGAAATGTATTTCCTTAGAATTAATTTAAAAGACTGTTTAGCACTTCAGATCTTGTTGTATTGTCTGGAAACACATTCATCCCTTTTAAAGTAGATTTTCCTGGTTTATATCTTTTTGCACACTGCCACACTTGGACAGTTTCATTCTAAAGCTTCTTCTGAACCAGGGATCTCCAACCTTGGTCCCTTGAAGACTTGTGGACTTCAACTCCCAGAGTTCCTCAGCCAGCTTTGCTGGCTGAGGGACTCTGGGAGTTGAAGTCCACAAGTCTTCAAGGGACCAAGGTTGGAGACCCCTGTTCTGAACCATCTTCATGGGTGAGTTTTTTACTGGGAATGCATTCCAATAATCAAACTGATCTATTTATTCACGCCAGGTATAAATAACAGAACAGAACAATAGTTCGTTTTAAGGCAAATCAAGTTTGCCAAAAGAGCACTTCAAGCCAGAAGTACAACCTGTTTAGAGTACATTTTTCTATTTGCTTCCTTCCCCTTTTCTCGAAAATCTGCAAACTGAATCTCTTCTATAGAATTTCAAGCCACAACAGGGCAAGCTTAGCATTTTTTTCTCAGAGATGTTTGGAAAAAGGCCAGCAGGCTCGCTTGTCAAGTTTATAAGTAAAGGTAAAGGCTCCCCTCCCACATTTGTGCTATTCATTTCTGACTCTAGGGGGTGTTGCTCATCTCCGTTTCAAAGCCAAAGAACCAGCACTGTCCGAAGATATCTCCATGGTCATGTGGCCAGCATGACTAAACGCCAAAGGCGCATGGAGCACTGTTACCTTCCCAACAAAGGTGGTCCCTATTTTTCTACTTGCATTTTTTACATGCTTTCGAACTGCTAGGTTGGCAGAAGCTGGGATAAGTAATGGGAGGTCACCACTAGGGATTCGAACTGCTGAATTGCCAACCTTTCAATCGACGAGTCAACGTCTTAGCCACTGAGCCACTGCATCCCTTTTTGTCAAGTTTTTAGCTTTGGGCTAATAGGACAACTAGTCCTGTCTGTCAATTAAGACGAATCTAACATAGCTTGGGTTTGCAATAGGTGCCATTACCCACTGTCCATTCTCAGAAGGATATGGTATGCACAGTGAAAGGTGAGGGTACACTAGGAGTTCCCAGGTTTGGGGGATTGTTGGCTAGACTTTTAGTTTTAGCAAGCATGGTCCTTTCCCTCAGGTTATGGGAAATTTGACATCTTTTTAATAATTGGATCCTATTGCAGCAGACAAATCATTTAGGAGAATTTGGCTGATCTCAAATAGCTGAGCACATTTGAACCCAGTTAGTAATGGGAGTGAGAGCCAGTTTGATATAATGGTTAAAGTATCAGGCTAGAAATAGGAAACCATGAATTCTAGTCCCTCCTTAAGCACAAAGCCAGTGACCTTGGGCCAGTCACTTTTTTTCAGTCCTAGGAAGGAAGCAATGGCAAACAACTTTTTAAAAATCTTGCCAAGAAAACTGCTGGGACTTGTCCAGCAAGTCTAGAAACTGGGCACAATTGAATTGAAAAAATAATAATAAAGTAATTGGAGGTGAGAGCCAAACAAGGAAATCCCAGAATTGTAGAATAGACTGGAAGATGGAACAACTAACCAGAAAAAGGCAGTGGCAAACCACTTTAGTTATGACATTTCTTGACTCTGGTAAGCACAAGGAAGCATGCAAGTATCTGATAAGTAGTCTCGTTGTTAAAGAAAGAACAGCAAGGAATGAAGCAATTATGAAATAATTATGTATTATGAACTGCAGAAAAAACAATTGCTACCAACCTGCTTTCCACTGAATACTGCCTGAGTCAAAAAGAGGGCTGTGAAAATATTTACAGACCCCTCACATCCTGGACATAAACAGTTTCAACTCCTACCCTCAAAACGATGCTACAGAGCACTGCACACCAGAACAACTAGACACAAGAATAGTTTTTTCCCCAAATGCCATCACTTTGCTAAACAAATAATTCCCTCAACACTGTCAAACTATTTACTAAGCCTGCACTACTATTAATCTTCTCATTGTTCCCATTACCTATCTCCTCCCACTCATGACTGTATGATTGTAACTTTGTTGCTTGTATCCTTACGATTTATATTGATATTGTTTCCTGATTGCTTATTTGTATCCTATGACTATCATTAAGTGTTGTACCTTAGAATTCTTGACGACTGTATCTTTTCTTTTATGTACACTGAGAGCATATGCATTCAAGACAAATTCCTTGTGTGTCCAATCACACTTGGTGGAAAAAAAATTCCATTCTGTTCTATTCTATTCTAATTTCTGCAACTGCTATATATTAACTGCAAGCCCTATTTAGAGTTAATAATTCTTATGCTTTTTTTCTCCCATTCATGGAGCACAATAGACTTGAAGGCACAGTGGGTTTTTCATTTTGTTTCATTTTTTTTAACAAAAGGGATAATTTTTTTCTTCATAGTTTAGATAATGATCTAGTTGAGTGTATGCTGTTTTCTCTGAGCTTGTGAGAAAGATGTTTCACATCTGTACCACTGTTACGAGAAACTATTGGGTGTTATAAAGTCTCCAGGAAGCAAGAAAAATTCAAGATCACCTTTAGCATTTTACATAGCTTCGATGTATACTCTATCCAACACTTGAAATCTAAAGTCTTTTCAAAGTGTCCAGATACCTAAATTAGCAGTTACCCATTTATTTTCCATCCTTTTTTAATTTACTAATTTAATTTTTAATTTAATTTACTAAATAAAATTTGTATACTTTTCATTTAGTTCAGTTACTTAATTTAGCCCACATACATTATTTATTTAAACTTACTAGCTGCCAACTCCAATGAATTCTGGTCAACCTACAAAATTAGATAAAAACATAAAAAATGCTATAAACAATTGACAATTTTTAATCTTACGAAAAATATTTTTTAAAAAAATAAAAATACAAACTAAATATACAAACTACAAAATGAAAAACTGTCTTCTATTTTGTACTCGCTAATAATCACAGGATTACCAATGAATTCACTTCTTGCCCATTTCTTCAAATTGAAGCTTTGTCTGGTGTCCTTATACAGGCAGAGTAGAGTAGCGTAGAGTAGAGTAAAGTAGAGTAAAGTAGAGTAGAGTAGAGTAGAGTAGAGAAGAGTAGTATAGAGTAGCATATAGCTTAGAGTGTCTATTGAGGCATTACCATATGGACATGGGAGACATGTCTAGAGAGAGATGGATTGCTTTCAAAATGTCCAAAAAGGATTGCTGAAGGTAATTCATCCAGTCTGGCGAAAGGGAAAGCCCTACAAAATTTCAGAATCATAATAGATAATAAATAGAAACAAAGCCTTTCAGAGGAATCTGATCAATAATGGGTGTAACAACTTGCTTAAATTCTACCCAAGGCAGAATCCTGAGGAACTCAACTGTAAGCTTCCCTCAGTGTAGATGTAATTCTATTGAGGACTACAAGCTGAGAACCATCAGTCAGCTAACTGCAAATCCATCTGGTACTGGTACTGTCTACACAAGAATGTTCAATCTTACCAAGAAGTAGGCTGTGGTCTACTTTGTCAAACGCCTTACTGAAATCTAAGTTTATTATATCTACAGAAATGAGCAAGAAGTGAATTTGTGTGGCATGACCTTTTCTTAACAAACCTATGCTGGTTTCTAATAATCATCTTGTTCATTTCTACATGTTCACAAACCCATTGCTTGACTATCTTTTCCATGATTTTCCTAGGCTTTGATGTCAAGCTGATTGACCTATAATTTCCTGGATCTACTTTTAGCTGTTTTCTATTTGTCCTCAATTTAAGGTTATTATTTATATAAACCAATTTATATTGTATATACATATTTATAAATGTTAATACATTAAATACGTACACATTAAATTATTATAAACTATAAGAAATTATGTTGAAATGTTTATTTAAATTTAAATGGGGTGTGCGTGTGTTCCACTGCTCAGATTATGATAAACCATCTAATCTATCTAGCCACAAGGGATACATTCTTGGCTGCCTATCTAAACACAAAATGATTGGCAGACATTATCTGGTTTCGGGGTAAAATGAACTTGTTATAGATTAAAGGAACACTTTTTTTCCATGTGCAAAACAAATAATTAAGATTGTATATTGAAACATATTATATCACTGGTATTATTTTGCCTTTGTGCTTATAGTTTTCTATGTTTATTCTGTCCCATTCTATTTTCAAAATATTTGATATTAAACACATGAAATGATAAACCACCTTTTACTAAGGTTTAATTATTACTCAATAATTAAAACGAAAAGCACAATAACATCAAGTGATGTTCATGAATCTGTGCTACAGCTGCTTTTTTTATTCTTTCCCATCCAACCAAATGCTGGAGAAAAATGCTTAAAATCCACTTGGGATTCAGTCTGTCAGTTGGATGGTTCTCCAAAAACTGAACAGAATGAGGTCAAATTTTGTGAAAAAGGCTGAGTTTGAAAATGAGTCAAACCAGGCTGAAGGTTATTGGAAAAACGTACCCAATTTCTCCTTCACACACCCCATTTATCCCTATTGGAAAGAGAATTGGACAATGGGTTTGATGCTACTAACTGTTCTGTACTGATATGTTTAGAATGGGATTTTTGTGACCCAGGGCCAAGTAGGCGTTAAACAGACTTTATTAGAACATCTGAGAATTAAACTCATTCTCAACATAATCCAAACTAATTCAAAACAAATTCTTCATAACATAATTCTTCAGTCTTATCACCAACCTTGGTCTAATTAGGCAAACTGTCAAAGGCTTTTCTTGGCAAAAGTTCAGAAGCAGAAGACGCCGACAAGCAATAAATGCAGCAAGATAAGAAACAAGTCTATCAACGTTGTTTTCCAACAAAGAGCCCAAGAACCGTTGCTGGTTTTTTAAGCCTTATGGGAGGGGCCAATCATCTCTTGGCCCTACTCCTGAGTCGTCCTCTTTGCTTTAGCTGCTCTTGCCTTCTGGCAGCTCTTCTCATGTGTGCACTAGGGGCAGGCTCCTACTGTTCCTCTGCCTCTCTATTGTCAGCCTCTGGAGGCACATCACTCCCTGATGGTCATGGCCCCATCTCTGCCTCCAACACACAGTCCTCGTCCTGGCCTTCCCCAGCCTTGAGGACCGGCCCATGTTCTTCCTCAGCCTCATCACTTTCTGACTCCGCTGCCAACAGGGACAGAGATTCATATTATATTGGTTGGACATTTCTCTTTTATTGGTTATCATAGGTGCCTGTGCTGCCCTGCTCCCCAAGGCAAGAGTTCTACAGGTGTTTAAACCCCCCAAACAGGTCCTTGGAAAGATCTGGATTCCAAGCTCAGTACAGTAAAAGTCATTAGGTAACCAACTCCAATGGGCACACACAAAGCAGGCCAAGAATCAAACAGGCCAGGATACAAGGCATGACCACACACAAGGCATGGAATTGGACATGTTGCTCTAGCAACACTCAGGTTCTTAGGGTGAGATTAAGTAGATAATGTTGATGCAGCCCTTCATGAGAGGTGAGGTTGCCTCCTCATGAGTAGTTTAGCTGACCGGTGTTGTGCCTATCTCCTCTCTGCTCTACATGTCTTTGGATCAGGAGGAGGAATGGACTCCACCTCTTCCTCATTGCTAATAGGCAGCAGCTGTTCCCAGTCCATGCCTGGAGCCTCCTGGCCAACTTGCTGCAGCTGCAGCTCACCTCCTTCAGCTTCAGCCTATCCCTCATCTGACTGACCCAGCTGAGGCTGCCTTATCAGGCTAGGCTTCTCGTATACCTGATCCTGACCAATACTTGGTGTCACACTTTTCTCTGCATATTTAAATTCACCATGTTCCTTAACTCACTCCTGGAGAGTGGTCCAGGAATGCCATAAAAGAGATCACCTGCTCACATTGAATCCTCCTATCCTATACAATCTGTGAAATTAGGCCTTGCTAAGAGAGTCCCATTTCTGAAAGAATTCTATCTACAGAGGATCCAAAGCAGGACATTGTCAATGGTCTTTCTTGTGGAACACTGTACCATAAGAACTGTGGAACTGTCTACTCCCTAATGAGCTTCTGAAAAGAAGTAAAAACTTGGTCTGGAAGGGAGCATTTGCAAGGTTGTCTCTCTGTGTGTGTGCTTCTACCTTTTAGTCCTTTTGTGGAGTAGAGTGGTATAGAAATATATTAATAAACAAATTGATACATCATAAAGTCTTAAGACCTTGGTAGTGGATTCTAAAGAGGCAGGACAATCCAATTGCTGACAAATGTTTCTATCCTATTTCATTACATTTTGATAAAGATACTGTGGAATAGTTTTGATTTCTGTGGAGTTGGGCACCCAAGTACTTGATGCTTTCTAAGATGCTGTGTCTCTTAGTCACATGACCTAACAAACCACATGGAGCCAACCTTAGGATTCTTGCTGTAAGCTATTGCACAAACAAAGATGTAAGATATTACTTAGTTACACATTTACCTCCTATAGTCTTGTAAATGGTTTGGAAAGAATTCCAGAAGTTATGTTATGCATGTTCTCATTTTTTTCACATTCTAACAAGCTCAAATGCTCAAGCATATAGGAGTTTAAACATTTTAATCTCAGCGGCACCCACTGACTTGCCTAAAATTGCTGCCCAGTACTTCCCATTTGCAAATCATCATATTTCAAAATTTTATTTGACTATACCAGGCATTTAATGGAATTCTTCAACTTGATAGCCAGTATCCTGGTCAAAAAGATTTACTCGGAGTTTGTAATTAAAAAGCAGGATGTCTTTTCTTTGTAGAATAGATTCAACTTCCTTTGCTGAAGCAAAGCAATACTTCATTATGGAAAGACTCCACCTCAATCTCTTCAACTAAAGTGTAGGTCATGGGTGTCAAACACAAGGCTCAGGGACCAGATCCGGCCCACAGGGTGCTTAGATCTGGCCCCCGGGCCAGCCCTGGAAACAGTGAATGACTGGCCCATGGTGCCTGTGGCCCTCCCGAGCTCCATTTTCACTAACAGAGGGTTGCAGGAGGTCATCACAGCCGAAAACGGAGCTCAGGAGCCTGTTTTCTCTGGCAGAGCTCTCGGGCCATCACAGGTGGCTCCGATACCAGTGACGTAGAGCTGGCCATGCCCACCCCTGCCACACGCACTCTGCCCTCCCCAGATCAAACACAACCCTGATGTGGCCCGTAATGAAATCAAGTTTGACATCCCTGATGTAGGTCATTTCTTTTTGCGCAGAAATGGCTTCTATGGACTTGAAGATTTGTGCAGAAGACTGTCAAATGCCAACAAAACCATGACTTTAACATGATAACCTTACACTAGACACTGAGTCTAGAAACAGGATAATGCCTTGTTGTACAAAGCTTCAACAAGGGGTTGCCTTGTTGAAGACTCACTTGAAGGAAAGTAACCTTTCAAGGCTACTTAGTTCACATGCATCATTTAGCACAGTGACATTGCCTTTGAAATATCATCGAAACCTTTCTGAAGTATAACCATAATGCAACACACTTGAATACTCAAGACTTCCACGATGGTGTAGCCAATATATTAAAGGATATGACCACATGTTTTCCCCTACCCGCATTTCCTACATGAAAAAGTTAGAGAGAGGTGCAGCTGAACCTCAGTTCAAGAGTATTCTTCATTTTACCTAAGAGAAACAGAGAAGGTAAACATAATCTGTAAGACACATTCCCCAGTTTTCCATATTTCAGGACAGGTAGCCATTGTTTATTGATTGCCCCATTTATCAACCATTCAGTTAGACAGTGATAAACAAATGACTTTCCTAACCAATTCTCACATTTACAACCTTCATGGTTCTGTAATACTAGGGAAGCCTGAAGTAAGATCACAAGAACAGTTGCAGTTTCACTTAATGACTGCTTCATTAATAATCGAGTTGGCAGTCCAAGCTGCAGTCGCTAAGCAAAGACTACCTTTATTTGCTGGATTTATGATACACATATCATTTTATCCCACAGTAAGGCCCAAAGTTCTGGCATTTAGGGAGACAAAAATTTCCAAAACAAATACCGTATTTTTTTGGACTATAAGATGCTCCAGACGCACTTACCTTTTTTGGGGGAGGATAGCAAGAAAAAAAAATCTGTCTCTGCCTCCCAGCAATTTGCCTCCTTGCAGCAAACAGCAAATAGTCTGTTTCAGCTTCAGCACAGCCTGATTAGCACAAGCAGCTGATTGTTGGTTGGATCAGCCTCCCGAGGATCAGCTGTTTCAGGCTGCGGGGATTGCCATAGCCTATTGCCGCCTCCGCATCCCCCATTTTCAGCCTCCATGAGTCTCATTTTCCACCCATTCTGGGCAGCGGAGATCAGAATGGACAGAAAATGGGGTGCACAGAGGCGGAAATAGGCAATGGCAATCCCCGCAGCCTGAAACAATTGATCCTCGGGAGGCCGATTAGACAATCAGCTGCTTGTGTTAATCAGGCTGTGCTGAAACTGAAACAGGCATTTTGCTGTTTGCTGCAAGGAGACAAATTGCTGGGAGGCATAGGCCAAAGGGTGGGGGCTGGTGGGTAGGCAGGGCTACATTTGGTGTATAAGATCATCCAATTTTCAACCTGTTTTAGGGGGGGAGTGCATCTTATACTCTGAAAAATATGGTATTTTATAGTGGAATTTGGAACAGTTAAAGGAAATGTGTATATGTATTTAAATATATATTAGAGTATATCATATGAGTAGTATGGTGGTTTAGCGGTGAAGATGCTCACCTCCCACTCAGAAAGTTGAAAGTTCAATCCTAGGAAGAGAGAGATGTTTGTCTCCTAAAGCACAAAGAAAAAATATATGCTGTGAACTCCATGTGGTGTCAGGAAGGGCATCCGGTCAGTAAACACTCAGCACCAACTCTGCCCTGAATTAAGGGATCACAACATCATAAAAAGGGAATTTTATTAGTGTATAGTATATACATTATGTAATACACTAATGTATTTGCAGTTGAACACATAGACAACAATTAGTTAAGCATTTGTGATCCTTACTACAATATTGTGAAGCCTTAACAGGATTTACATTGATATATTGATCATCAATTGTGTTGTAAATGTTGTACCTTGATGAACGTATCTTTTCTTTTATGTACACTGAGAGCATATGCACCAAGACAAATTCCTTGTGTGTCCAATCACACTTGGCCAATAAAAATTCTATTCTATTCTATTCTATCCTATATAACAAAGTAATTTTCACTTTTTCAACACACTGTTGGATTTGAGAATCAATATTTTATAAAAACTAACAACACCGGACTACCTGCATTTTTGCATAGGCTTATTAAGAATTTACTAGATATTATTTGTTAATATAATTACTAGTGAAATAGCTATGTTTGTCTATATTATAGCAAAAATACCAAAAGTCATATTTCAAAGGTGAAAAAAAACCCCACATTTGGCATGTTTTTATAGCCCAGGGGAAAATAAATCCCACGCTTTGATAGTTCAGAAGGTTCTATGAAACACTGTATTTTCATGTAACCTTGGAAGGGATTGTCTATAAGTATCCCTTTTCAGATTCTTTGAAGGTTACCTGAAGCAGCCTATACAATCCACTGCTTTAAAACCGAATGCTGCCTATGGATACTGTCACCATAATTTAATTCCTAGTACAATATTCATGGATATGACTATTGAAGATAAAGTGATGGTAGGCACTAACAACAAAAGCAGCCCTAGAAAATACAAGAACATGGAGTACTACCAGCAAACCTAAGTATTTTATAACGAGACCATCTAATACCATTGGAAGAAGATATAGAGTTCCCAGAACATTTTTCCAAGCCATAATTCTTTATACTCCAAGCTTCCAAATGGAGGTATAGAACATAAGGATATTAAATCCATTCAAATTCTAGCATTATGCCTAAAATGTGTTGGTTTTTTTTAGAAATGTGTCATTGTTTTATATTTTTATTCAGCCATGCCAGCCTTTCCTCAACCCTCTGGGGTTAGGACCCAAAATATTAAATATATTATCTTTGGGATTTAGGTGTCATTCTATTTCAGTCAGGAAGACATGATAGCAGTGTTCCAATATCTCAGGGGTTGCCACAAACAAGAGGGAGCGAAGTTATTCTCCAAAGTACCTGAGGGTAGGACAAGAAGCAATGGGTGAAAACTAATAAAGGAGAGAAGTAACTTAAAACTAAGGAGAAATTTCCTGACAGTGAGAACAATTAATCAGTGAACAGCTTGCCTCCAGAAGTTGTGAGTGCTCCAACACTGGAAATTTTTAAGAAGAGCTTGGATAATCATTTGTCTGAAGTGGTGTAGGGTTTCCTGCCTAAGCTGGGGGTTGAACTAGAAGACCTCCAAGGTCCCTTCCAACTATTCTATTCTATTCTATTCTATTCTATTCTATTCTATTCTATTCTATTCTATTCTATTCTATTCTAATGTGTGTGATTTTGTTGGTACAGATCTGTGTTTAGTTGATACAGATTTTGTTTCATTTTGATTTTGTTTAGTTTAGGTTTGCTGTGATTTGTGGATAGAAAGATGGGAACCTAAGTCAAAAGCTTTGACTGCATTGAGCAGCAGTTATTGTCCAATAATATATCAATTTATCACAGGGGAGAAAAAACACATATATTATTGTAAATAGCAAATTTTGTATATATTTTTTCACGTTGCATTGGAGCATAAAACATTAGGGTAAATTACAAACTTTTACAGATTGTATACCTGAATATTATATTAGACTGCCACAACTTTGCATAATTTTTTATGTTGCTGCCCTGCTCATATTTATTAGGCCCATTAAATATTTACAAGTAATTCTGTGGTCCTTGTAGAATATCATATAACGTACAAGATGAATTTTGAAAAGTGTCTTGAATAATAATTGAAGGCCTCTTTAATCCATGATAGAAAGTTTCTTATTTTAGCATAGAATTGTTTCAGAAAATGCTCAGGCTCAAATATGCTACCAAAATAACTTTGCAGTTTGGTTCCTGTGGCCATAGGCAAGAATGTTAAAATGAAATTGCTTCCTGTTTTTAAATTAAACATACTTAACTTTTAATATGCAATAATCTTTAAACTTATAAATACTGTAGCCTCTCAATAATTACTCCCTTAAACCCGATATTCCTAGCACTCAGCCCACTGGTGGGTTTCAATTTTTTTTACTACCGGTTCTCTGGGTGTGGCTTGGTGGGCATGGCTTGGTGGGCGTGGCAGGGGAAGGATACTATAAAATCTCCATTCCCTCCCCACTCCAGGGAAAGGTTACTGCAAAATCCCCATTTCCTCCCGGTCAGCTGGGACTTGGGAGGCAGAGAATAGGTGGGGATGGGGCCAGTCAGAATTTTTACTACCTAAACTCTCTAAACTACTCAAAATTTCCACTACCAGTTCTCCAGAACTGGTCAGAACCTGCTGAAACCCACCTCTGATTCAGCCCTATTAATCAATTAAAACTGGAAAAAAGTGTTAAATAGCAATCTTCCTTTATCATAAGAAAGTCCCAAGGTTCTTCTTCTTTAGTAACTCTTACATCCAGTAGTTGGTACAAGAAACATATTTCTGGACTTTGTGGTTACATTATCATATCAGTCAGGAGATGTGCCTGGAGTTATATCAATATAACTCTTCCACCACTTAAAGAATTTAAATATTTTCCCCTAAATTACTTTCCCTATTCCTTTTTAAGAGCTGGCTCGATGCGCTAGAAACCAGGAAAATGTGAGTTCTATATTCTGTATATTGCATTCAGAAAATATTCAAGCCCCCTTCATTTTTGTCAATTTTGTTATGCTGCAGCCTGATTCTGCAGTTGTTGAATTTTTTTTCTTATTAATCTAAGAAAATTAGTGAATTTTTTTCTTATTAATCTACATACTGTACTCCCTAAGAATAATTTTTTCTTATTAATCTACATACTGTACTCCCTAATGTAAAAATGAAAACAGAATTTTAGAATTGTTTTTTATTAAATATTTGTGCACATGCTGATGGGTGGGGCACCGAGCCAGGTGATCACCCTGAAATCTTGTTTCCCTAAAAATAAGCACTAATACTTATTTTGGAGCCTCAAAAAATATAAGACTGGGTCTTATATTGTCTATATATATTGCCTTACATTGTCTATCTATATTGTCTGTTTATATTGTCTGTCTGTCTGTCTGTCTGTCTGTCTATCTATTACCTATAATTAGAATTAAGTTTAAATTTTAATATATACAACTAATTTTAGTTAATTGAATATCTGAAATACTTTTTCTTTCTTTATTAATCTTTTTTCTTCCAATTGACTCATATTAACAAAATTGTCATCATCATAATATTAAAGTGTATAAGGAATATTGGAGATGTTTGCAATATCTGCCAATCTGGGGTACAGATTTTATTTTTAACAGTTTCTTTTCCAAACAATGTTGGCTGGCAACCCCCAGGAGGAAAGCCTTCTCTGTGGGGGCACCTACCCTCTGGAATGAGCTGCCTCTGGGGTTACGCTTACTCCCTGACCTCCGGACCTTCCGATGCGAGCTCAAGACCTTTTTGTTTTACCACACAGGTCTGGCCTAATGTAATATGATTTTTCATCGGGGTTCTATTATTGTTTTATTACTAATTTTAATGGGGTTAGCCAAATTGAATCAGATTTTTAAAATTGTTTTTAATTTTATTGATAAAATTGTTTTTATGTTGGCTGTAAACTGCCCTGAGTCCTTTGGGAGAAGGGCGGTATAGAAATCAAATAAATCTAAATCTAAATCTAAATCTAAATCTAAATCTAAATCTAAATCTAAATCTAAATCTAAATCTAAATCTAAATCTAAATCTAAATCTAAATCCTTCCTTCCTTCCTTCCTTCCTTGCCTCCCCCCCTCCTTTCTTTCCTTCCAGAAATATTTTAGCATATTCCATCCAAGTTTGACATATTCCTCTTCATTTTATATTTTTGTGACATACATTAAAAATGGGTAGGGTTTCAATTACATAGTTTCAGCCAACTTCCTTGACCTCCCATCCTGGCCCACTGCAGATATCCATTTAATATGAGATGTTAAAGATTTGTGCTATTTTCTAAGAAAAATGTTTATTTCTTTTTCTAGAGCCTCGCATTTTTCAAAAGCATTAGTAGCTTTTATAGAAAACTTGGAATGGAAAGGAATATGTAAATTATTTTAAATATGTAAGAGAATTATGATTTTAATCAGTGGATAGACAGCTGACAGGGAAGGAGGAAGAAACTGAGAAGGAAGATTGCTTTTTAATATCTTATTGGATCATAGTATCTCCTGCTGGAGGTAAATGCTGAAGTCATTTCAGACAAAGTTCTACCTAGTAATTTCAATTTGGTTAAAATTGTAGTCCTTTCATACTGGGCAAGGATCCTACTGTGATTTCCAATTATAGATCTCCTTCTACTATTAATGTAGATGGTAAGATTTTAAAAATTACTTTATCCTGTAGATTTCAGTTGGCTCTTTTTTGTCTTTTGCTTTTAATACAATTTCACATTTTGATAGAGTTATATTAGTACATAAATCCATTTCTTCTTAAATAATACCATATAAACACCAACAAGGGTATGAAACTAGATGTACTCTATAGTCTTTCATCTTTGATTCTATGGTTATGTATCTATTTTTTTTAAAGATTTGTTTGTAAATAGATCAAGGTGGCAAACATATAGTAGTGTTCTTTACTCCTCCTACTTTCGACACAACAACTCTGTGAGATGTATTAGATTGAGTGAGAGCATCAGGGGTGCTATTCAGCAGGTTCTGGAGAACTGGTAGCGGAAATTTTGTATAGTTCAAAAAACTGGCAAATACCACCTCTGGCTGGCCCCAGCGTGGGGTGGGAATGGAGATTTTACAATATCCTTTCCCCAGGAGTGGGGAGGGAATGGAATTTTGCAGTATCCTTCCCCTGCCATGCCCACCAAGCCACACCCACAGAACCAGTAGTAAAAAAAAATTAAATTCCACCACTGGAGAGAGTCACTGGTCCAAAGTCATTTGATACAATAAAGTTGATAAATTACTTTCATGCAGATGGACAGCTGCATTTGGCATACTGGTTACTCCCAAAATAATAGTGGAAAAAGATAGATGATCACTGAACAAGTACAAACAAAGCTTCATGGGTTGAAATAATGATGTGCTGTAAACACAAAACAAATAAATAAAGGTACATACAGCAAGAAGCAAGGATTAGCTCTTTGTTTTCAAAGAATGCCTAGATTCCTTTAAAATTATGTATGTATATGTAAAATAAAGTTTTAATTGCTCATTACTGTCATAATTTGATACTCTTCTAGAATCAGATTTAGTTAAGCATCCTTTCATCTTAACAAAACAAGAACAGCACGATATTAAGTCAACTGTATGCATTAGAAATCTTGGTCACGAGTCAATATGCATAGTGAGCGAAAGTCATTTAGCCACCTGTATCAGGTGAAGAGGTTAAACCTATTGCATCTTTCTCTATTTGGTGCATACCTAAAAAGGTGCATAGTACCATTTAGCCAGAAATGTGGAAAAATAACACCATCCAGACTTGTTTAATTTTTTGATGGAGCAAAGCAAAAAAACATGTTTAAAGAATATTTAGGTAAATCTTGATTGCTTTTATAGGTGATACAGTGCTTAATTAAATATAAAAAAGGTTTCCCTCGTACATACGTGCTAGTCATTGCCGACTCTAAGGGGCGGTGCTCATCTCCGTTTCAAAGCCGAAGAGCCAGCGCTGTCTGAAGACGTCTCCATGGTCATGTGGCCGGCATGACTCAACACCAAAGGCACACGGAACCGTTGTTGCCTTCCCACCAAAGGTGGTCCCTATTTTTTCTACTTGCATTTTTATGTGCTTTCGAAACTGCTAGGTTGGCAGAAGCTGAAACAAGTAATGGGAGCTCACCGCATTACATGGTAGCACTAGGGATTCGAACCGCTGAGCTGCTGATCTTTTGATCGACAAGCTCAACGTCCTAGCCCCTGAGCCACCGCGTCCCTTTTTAATTAAATATAGCAGATACTATTTGAATTTAAAATGCCCTATAACAATGATCGCTGGTTCTCAGACCAAAAGGCTGATCTCCTCCTCCTCCTCCTCCTCCTCTCCCCCCCTCTACATACTGAAGCTATGTACCAAAAGCTGAATAATAATATACAGAATAACAGAGTTGGAAGGAACCTTGTAGGTCATCTAGGTCAACTCCCTGCTCAAGCAGGAGACCCTATGACATTTCTGACAAGTGGCTGTCCAGTCTCTTCTTGAAAGCTTCCAGTGATGAAGCACATACAACTTCTGAAGGCGAGCCATTTCACTGCTTAATTGTACTCACTGTGAGAAAATTTCTCCTTATTTCTAGATTGAATGTCTCCTTAATCAGTTTCCATCCATTATTCCATATCTGGCCTTCGGGTGCCTTAGAAAATAGCTTGACCCCTTCCTCTCTGTGGCAGCCCCTCAAATATTGGAACACTGCTATCATGTCACTCCAGGTCCTTCTTCTTCTCCTTTTCCTTCTCCTTCTCAAAAATAAATAAATTTAATCATTTAAATCATGCCATCTCAGATCTATCAATAGGATTGGATAGAGTAAAATCTGGTTATAAAGGAAAAAAAAGAGGAAAAAGTTGGAATTTTGTGGTCTTTCTTTTGATTTGATTTCTTTTGTTTTTCAGGGACAAAATAAAGAAGAAAATTAGACACACTCAGGAATTGTCACAGATTATACAGTGTGTAGATAAAAGAGAGTTTGGGAATACTTTCTTTCTAAATGGTAATGAAATTGCCTGTCTTGAGACATTGAGTATTGTCTTTAAAAGTAAAGATAAATTAGTAGCTCGTGTTAAAGATGTATATGTTTGTTTGTTACACTTTTTACATTTCATTAATTTCCTCAGAAGGAGGACTTTGCCATTTGATTAAAAAACTATTTCTCATTATAATGCTGAAAAGGAGAAAGCATTAGAAAATAAATGATCTTACTAAGTATTTTTATTTTTTCATCCATTTTTGTTGCCAATATGAATGTACACTTGGCAAACCCTAGTTGGATTAGAGAGGGGGAAAAAATAAGAGTTTCATTTGCTTTTCTTGTTTTTCCTCTCGTAGTACTACAAAGAAGTAAACAGCTTTTACTTCATAAGAGAAAATTCACTCACTTTTCACCTCAGGAAATCACAGTTAACATAATACACTTTAGTTTTCTATAATTTTGTAATCTCAGCTCCTGAGACTCACTTTTGGAGTGGGAATTGAGATGTTACAATGAAGAGTTCTCCATTCCTCTGAAAACAACAAAATACCTTACCCCACCAGACTTGAAATCCTAGGCTTAGAAAACTTGGAACTCCGTCGCCTTCGACAAGACCTAAGTTTAACTCACAGAATCAGCTATTGTAATGTCCTTCCTGTCAAAGACTACTTCAGCTTTAATTGCAATAATACTAGAGCAACCATAAGATTTAAACTTAATGTCAACCGCTTTAATCTAGATTGCAGAAAATATGACTTCTATAACAGAATCATCAGTGCTTGGAATACTTTACCTGACTCTGTGGTCTCTTCCCATAATCCCAAAAGCTTTAACCAAAAACTTTCTACTATTGACCTCACCCCATTCCTAAGAGGACCATAAGGGGCATGCATAAGAGCACAAACGTGCCTACCGTTCCTGTCCTATTGTTTTTTTTCTTTTCTTCTTCCTATATATATGCTTATACTTCCTTATATTTACTCATATATGTTTATATACTGTATAATCTTTTTGTATGATACCTACATATATTGTTGTGACAAAAATAAATAAATAAATAAATAAAATAAATAAATTGCAGTACATACCCCCACCTACTTTGGTTGTTCTGTGCAATTTTTGCTTGGCAAATTGTCTCAGCTTTATGACCTTAGAGAATATGCAAATGAAAAACGTATTTTTTAAAATCTTCTTTTTTATTTATTTATATTTCGTTGGAATGCAGGTTTAACCACAGTAGGTCTGCATCATTAAGTGTCTAATGCATAAACTAATGTACAACTGGAGCATTGCATTATTGGATACAAATTAAAATTGACATTATCTTACCAATCACTGATGATTTGCATCTTTCAAGAAGATGAATGGGGCAACATCTAACCATTGAAGCAAGGGTCCTGCTCTGAAGAATAGTATTAAACAACAGGACTATTACAAAAAGCAGTGATTTGAAATCAAAAGAGAGTGACCTTTAGCAATATTTACACACAATCAAACAAGCAACAGAGCACTGTGGGGGAAAAAAATAACAGGAATAAGACCAGCAAGGAAATCTGCATTAATGCCAGAAGGATTTCCATGCAGCTGGTAGAATAATTGGGACTGCTGCATTTGTTTAAAAAACAAATTTTAATCCTTTTTGTTCCAGGTATTATTTAAACCACAATTTGTAATGTATCTGAAAATGCATTAATTATTCATTAAATAATTTCCATAGATAACATCGCATTATAATTTGTCTCCAGGCTATTAGCACATGTTTTCCAAGTTATTTGTATATCAAAAAGTGTTTTGATTCATGAAATCACCGAAGAGATTTCAGCTATTTAATAAGGATTCAGATTTGATTTCAAAAAATGCTTCAGAAGATGTGTGGGTAAAAAATACAGCTTCTGGTCAAAATTCCTTTCAGCAATGGCATCTTTTCCAAAGATTGCATGGCACTTGCAGACCACACCTGGACAATTCCCCTATCAAAAAGTCAAACCCTCCAAGGTGCTGCAGCAAGGACCATGGTTACATTTTGCATTAATCAAAAATCTTGCTGGAATGACGCATTAAACTGATCTATTAAATATATTTCAAAGATGCAAATACTTGTAGAATGTGCTGCAGAAGTAAAGTTTGTACATAAGCGTGAGCTTTTGCCCACTTTGTTATGTGACACTGAAACCACAGTATTTATTTTATTTATTTATTTGTTGTTTATTTTGTCAAACACAACAATATATATAAGTATAAGCATGAAATAACCACACAAATTGTATACAACCAAAGGGAACATTAGGACAGGAACGGTAGGCATGCTGGTGCTCTTATGCATGCCCCTTACAGACCTCTTAGGAATGGGGTGAGGTCAACAGTAGACAGTCTTTGGTTAAAGTTTTGGGGATTTGGGGATGAGACCACGGAGTCAGGTAGTGCATTCCAGACATTAACAACTCTGTTACTGAAGTCATATTTTCTACAATCAAGACTGGAGCGGTTCACATTAAGTTTAAATCTACTGTGTGCTTGTGTATTGTTGTGGTTGAAGCTGAAGTAGTCTTCAACAGGAAGGACATTATAGCAGATGATTTTATGAATTATGCTCAGGTCATGCCGAAGGCGGCGTAGTTCTAAATTTTCTAAATCCAGAATTTCAAGTCTGGTGGCATAAAGTATTTTGTTGTGATCAGAGGAGTGGAGGACTCTTGTAAAATATTTCTGGACACACTCAATTGTATTAATGTCTTAAATTGACATTGACTCAAACTGCCAAACTACAGGCAACCAGCAGTCAGCAGAAGTAGCTGCAGTAATGCACTCTAACCACTGCGCCACCTTGGCTCTTGTATGCAAAAGAAATATGTGTGGCAAAATAAAAAGACATACGGTCGAGAATAAATGGCTGTTGAATGAATGGAAATTAAATGGTGTTTATGTCATTTGGTGAATAAGAGACAGAGCAAATAAAAGCAAATTGAATCACAAAGCAAACAGATGAAAGAAGAATGACTGGGTCAAAAGACATGGAGGTTGAGGTTGGATGGACATGGGTGAAATCCTAAAAAGAGAGAGGGGGGAAGATGAAAGGACATCAAATAATATATTAAAAAGGGGATTAGGCATGGGGAAAAAAAGATGGTCTGCAATGTTTCAATTTTAAAAAAAGAGGTTTAGAAAAAGGTGTTGGTGTAAATAAAAAGGTAAAGGTTCCCCTTACACATATATGTGCTAGTCATTCCCAACTCTAGGGAATCATCTTCGTTTCAAAGCCGAAGAGCCAGCACTGTCCAAAGACATCCCCGTGATCATGTGGCCGGCATGACTCAACACCAAACAGGAAGGCTGTTACCTTCCCACCAAAGGTGGTCCCTGTTTTTCTACTTGAATTTTTTACATGCTTTCGAACTGCTAAGTTGGCAGAAGCTGGGACAAGTAACGGGAGCTCACCCTGTTACGTGGCACTAGGGATTTGAACCGCTGAACTGCCGACCTTTCGATTGACAAGCTCAGCATCTTAGCCACTGAGCCTACTTACATTTTGTTCTTTAATTCATTGCCTGACTTACTATTCCTTATTTCTTTTCTGTGCTTTCCATTATATTGTTGCATACCGCTAAAGGGGATAGCATAGTGGAATAAGGAATTTGTTTTTGAGACCAAGAAACTCATTTATACACTGTCTCTGAAAACATTATCATGCATTTAATATACACATTTTATTTTAATTTTTGATATATTATCAGGATTTATTAGATGAAAGTGTGAAAACGCATAACCCATTTCGTATAGTTATTATTATAATAATAATAATGTGTTTGATGATGTTACAGATATCATCACAGGATATAAGCTTTTCTGAATAAAGCCACCTTTTGCAATTGACTGATGGTGAATTTGTCAATGCTGATGGTGTTCAAGTGGTGATCCAGTCCTTTGGATCACCACTTGAACTGGTGATTCAGCAATAATAAATGCTTATTATTAATAATAAATGCTTGTTATTATTGGTGCTACCCAGTGGTGGAATTCAAATAATTAAACAACTGGTTCTCTGCCGTAATGACTGGCTGGTTGGGTGTGGCCATGGTGGGCATGGCCAGGGGATGTGACAGGAAGCACTCAGCCTCCTGAACCCCCCTGGGAGCAAAAATGTGCCCCCCACTTTTGGGTCTAGTAGGCCTCTTTGCATCCCCCTGGGAGAAAAAATGGGCCATAGGGGGCCCGCGTCGCAATTCCCTGTGCCCCGTTTTGGCCCTAGGAAGCCTCCCTGAAGCCTCATGGAAAGCAAAAATGGGCCTAGGAAGCCTCCCTGAAGCCTCATGGAAAGCAAAAATGGGCCTAGGAAGCCTCCCTGAAGCCTCCTGGGAGTGAAAATGGCAGTGGGGAGGTGCCACCCCCGTGCCCTGTTGGGGCCTAGGAGGCCTGCCTGAAACCTCCTGGGAAGAGAAAATGGGCCTATGGCCTCCCTGAAGCCTCCTGGGAACGAAAACAGGCCGTGGGGGGTGTGCGCTGCTCCCCTGCTCCCTGTTTTGGACCTAGGAAGCTTTCCTGCACTTACCTAGGAGCCAAAATGCGGTGCGTAGAGACTCCTGGAAGGGGCGGGGCCAACAAGCAATTTAACTACCAATTCACCCAAACCGGCCCGAACCGGCTGAATCCCACCACTGGTGCTACCTTTGTTTTATTTTGCCACAGTCATTCTATTTCTAGTTACAGACCTTTGCATTCTGTTATCTTTTCCAGTTCTTTCTTTTCTGAGGTGTTATGTCACAGGTGCCTGTCTGTTTGAATTCTAGAGTCCAAAGCAATTTAGCTTCTTCATTTTCTATGACCTTTTCTATTGTATGTTCCCACTTATTTGCAGACTATTGGATGACCAAGAATGAGTGATTATATGCAAAAGTCAAAGCTAACAAAACTGGAGGCTATGCACAAATAACAGTGTATATTTTTATGAAATATTTTTGGAGCATAACATTTGCAGGAAGACTTCATGTGTATACTTAGGTGCTTTGATCAACTTAATGCAGCTCTTGCTTTGATCAACTTAATGCAGCTCCTGGTTCTCAAGGACAAGCTAAACAAGGAGGAACAAAAGGGAATCATGTATCTGTTAAATGTATGAATGGGACAATAACTGGATGGCAGGGGAAGAAGTTCGAATGGAAAAGTAATACAAATTACTTCTCCTTCCTTCTGATGTTCATTTTCCCAGTTATGTCTGAGGTTTCTTTGGGGTGCCTGTTCAATATAACAAAACAAATTGTCAGGAGAAAACGACATGGAATTTGGTGTCATAGAACATTACTCAGTTTTAATGATCTGCCAACTTTACCCTCTGCAAAGATATTTGGGCCTGTGAGCTTGCCCGAGGCTGGAAAGCTGGAAATAAGATCGAAAGGAAGTTGCCTGCAAGAATCATCTTGCTTCACTTTCTTCAAAACTATTTATGCTTACCTTGGCACTAAACTTCTGTTCATAGACCATCAATGGGAAGGGCCAACATTAGGAATATTCCTGGATGGGTGAGTTGAGATATCTGCCATGTCAAAAAAGAGAGAATCCAGTTATACAATGTCCTTTCAAAATCTACTAACTAACTAACTTTTTTGAAATTGCCCTTGAAGAAACATCTTGAAGATAGTTTCTCTTCCTCTAGCTATCAGGAAGAAGGTCTAAAAATGATTTTATTTTATTTTATTTTATTTTATTGTGGGGGAGGAGGGAATGTAGAAGAATGGTTCCTCAATTTTATCACAATGGTGTAACTAGTCAGACATTTTCTTTCACAGATTCTGGTTTGTCTGGAAACTATACCCTAAACCTTTTCACTAGTGAGGGGAATGCGCTTTGGATAAAGGTTGGGGTAGTGGTGGAATTCAATTTTTTTTTACTACCGGTTCTGTGGGCATGGCTTGATGGACATGGTGTGGCTTGGTGGACATGGCAGGGGAAGGATACTGCGAAATCTCCATTCCCACCCTCACTCTGAGGTCAGCCAGAGGTGGTATTTGCTGGTTCTCAAAACTACTCAAACTTCTCCAAACTACCCAAAATTTCTGCTAAAATTTCTCCAGAACCTGTTAGAACCTGCTGAATAGCACCCCTGATCCTAGACTGTTCTATCAAGTGGGCTTTCTTTTTTTTTACTCTCAGACTTTTAGTATTATGGAAATATTGGAGTTGAGTAAATAAATGTATTCATGATGTTATTCCAAAATACATATAGGGCAGACGAAGGTAGAAAACTGAATAGGCAGTGTGATTGATTGACTGATCATTTGCTTATATGCTTTCAAGTCAGTGTCACCTTTGTCACTGTCAGCAACAACCAAGATAGATTTTCTCCAGGGCACTCTGTCTCCAGCTTGGTCCTTCTGATCTTTGGCTGATGTACCTCTTGCTGTTATAACTGACTTTGCTTGCCGAATATCCTTTTTTCTTCGTTCCTTTCATTGTTCCTAGCATTATAAGCTTCTGCAGCGAAAAACCCATTGTGAGAAAAGTAAGTTTGAAAGTAACTAACAGGTCAAGGTATGAGGCCAGAAATGAAGGCAATGAAGAAAAATGAATATAAAAGCAACAAAAAGGAAGTGTAAGGCTAGCTCTTTCTGTTTAAAACCACAATATTTTTTAGTATTAGAACAATGAAATACAAACAAACGAAAAATACATTGATAGTAACAGTCTATAACGGAAGAAACAACTTATTAAGCATAAATGAAACATAAATGAAAACATCATGGGAAAGCTTTCTATAACATATTTTCAGCTTCCCTTCCATTTATTTCCCCAATCACTGACAACAATCCAGACTTATATACTTTACATTAATCATAAAATATTATTGCTAGTATCTATTTAAATCCTGTCATCTATTATTTTTTATTAGCCTTCTACAATAATTTTCTTCCTTGAGGCCATATTCCAAATGTCTAAATTTGCCTAGCTGGGTAATATGTAGTCCACATGGGATCCATTCTTGCTTCTATTTGATTAGATTTCTATTATGGATATGTATGTACTGTCAATTTTGCCAGAGGTACGTATTCTTTGATTCTCTAATCTGATATTGTTGACAAACCTTCATCTTTTCCAGCATTATGTCAAATTTGTCACTGCAGGTGTCAACATATATCTTAGTAAATTGTGATATTTTCATTGATTTTTTTTTTCTGGAATGCTACCTAATAAGAATATTTGTGGTTTCCTTTCAAATTCTATCGATCTCGATTTTGTATAAGTGTTCCAGATTTTATTTCCTCAAAGTTCCTCTTTCTTTCTTGAGATCATTTTTATTATTCCAACAATTTATAAATGCCACAATAAATTCTTACATTCATTGAACTATTCTTGCTGTCTGTATCCTGAGGTAGGATACGCTAAGTTGGCATACAAATTTTTCTAACTGTATTTGTCCTTGCTTTTTTTTTTAAGTGATAGCAAACTAATGGTAAAGTTGCCAGAGTTAGAAACCTCCTAAGGTCCAGTTTTTGAAATGTTTGTTTCTCAATCCTGCCTCCTTTTACAATCAGTGCAGGTATACAGTCCCAGTTTGATAGAATAGAATAGAATAGAATAGAATAGAATAGAATAGAATAGAATAGAATAGAATAGAATGGAATGGAATGGAATGGAATGGAATGGAATGGCATGGCATGGCATGGCATGGCATGGCATAGAATAGAATAGAATAGAATAGAATAGAATAGAATAGAATAGAATAGAATAGAATAGAATAGAATTCTTTATTGGCCAAGTGTGTTTGGACACACAAGGAATTTGTCTTTAGTGTATATGCTCTCAGGGTACATAAGGAGAATAAAATACATTCATCAAGAATAAAAAGATACAACACAGTGACAGTCAAATGTCAAATCATACTAGGAAACAAATAAAAACAATATAAATTGAAAGATACAAGCAACATGGTTATAGTAATAAGTGGGAAGAGCTAGATACTAGTAAGGAAGAGAAGAATAATAGTAATAGAGTCTTAGTAAATTATTTGACAGTGTTGTGGGAATTAGTTGTTAAGCAAAGTGATGGCATTCGGGGAAAAACTGTCTTTGTGCCTAGTTGTTTGGTGTGCAGTGCCCTAAAGTGTAATTTTGAGGGTAGAAGTTGAAGCAGTTTATGTCCAAGATGTGAGGAGTCTGTAGATATTTTCACAGCTCTTTTTGACTCGTGTAGTATATAGGTCCTCAATTGAAGGCAGGTTGGTATATAACAGCAACTACAACAGAAGATGACAAAAAGGAGAAATGTTGTTTGGTGTTGCACTGTGGGGAGCTCAACTCAGGATGAATCAGTTGTATAGTTTAGTACACACACGCACACACATAAACGCAGACAATATAAACTTTGCTCTCTGTCCCTTAAGAAATATATATTTTTATTATTATGCCAAACTGTGCTAAGTAGAGACTAATTGGTTGGAGTTCATTCCTTGAAAGGGAGCTTCCTTCACTAATATATGCCTTTTTTTCCCTCCTCTCTTCAACTGCAAGTGAAGCAGGGTGTTCTGTTTCCCTTCCCCCAATACTCCCAGCAAAGAGTCAGTCAGAGGCCTTCTTTTCTGATTTATTTACATATATATAAATGTCCTGGCTACGTCTACCCACGGGCCTGCCAAATTTCTGGAGATAACAAGGAAATTACAGATAAGGCCAGAATTACTCACGAATATATTCTTCCCTCCGTTGATACAGATTGCCCGCCCAAATTCATTACTTTGTCCAAGACAAAAAACCAGGAAGTCCCGCCTCCTATTTATAGTCTCTGCAGATGTCACTGCATGACAATTATGACTTGGCTTTGTCCCAACTCTTCCGCTGCTGCGCACACTGATCAAGTCTACGTAACCTTGCATCACTCCAAAACTGTTCTTGGGGCGTTGCCAAATCAGAAGGAGGCTCCATGGAATCAGGCTTTGCCGGCCCCTCCTCCTCCCTTTGAGTGGGTGCCAGGGAGGGAAAGGGCTCAAGAGAAGCAGGGCTGGTCAGGTCTTCTCCCTCACTTTCTGAATCATCCGAGTCCAGGAGTCCGGGTCCAGGAACCTGGGTCACAACACAGGGGTGAAAGGCTCCCGGTTCGGACTGGATCACCCAATCCGGTAGCGATGGCGGCAGGTGGTTCGGAGAACTGGTAGCAAAAATCCCTGCCCTCCCGCATGCCCAGCTGAGCCGTGCGATCATCAGAGGGTTTTTTTTTACTTTTAAAAGCACTTTTTCTTTGGCCCAGCTGAGTTGCCTGATCATGAGAGGCTTTTAAAAGCATTTTTAATAACCTCTTCGGCCAAAGAGGTTGTAGAAAAAATGCTTTTAAAAGTAAAAAAAAAAGGTAGTCACGCCCACCCAGTCACATTACCCCACACACACACCAAGCCACACCCACAGAACCAGTAGTAACAAATTTGACAATTCACGACTGAAGTGAAGGTTCAGAATGTTAGAATAACAAATTGACTCACTCCATATATCAAAGGTACTATATTTCTTTTCCAAGAATATGTCTTCAGTGATTTCACATTTTGAAGGATATCCTATTCTGTTTGATCTATGTTTCTTATCACTCATAAAACAATTCTTTCTGTGTTTGGGGTTTTCTGCAACATACATACAGGCTTCAACTAACTTTTCTCAAAATTCTACACAAAATATGTGTATAAAATAATATATCTAACTGTGTGACTCTTGTTCTTGGTTGTTCTGAGTTCAAGAGACCAGTGACACAAGCTTCTAGCTTTGGAACTAAAAAATAATAATAATTAAAAAAAATAAAATTCATTTGGACCCTCTTCAGTTGTGGATGTTCTTGGAGTGAATTTTCCACCACAAATATCATATTTAGAATTATTTTGGTCTTTTCCAGCTGGTATTTGAGGCAAAACTGTGTGAATTTCACATCCCCCAAAATTTAAAGCAACAAAATTTAAGGCAACAAATCTCCCAGATATTCTGTCACTGTTATTTGAATGTTTGAGAAAGGTACATGAAAGATATTTTAAGAGTTAATATAACTTAACATTATGGCATCAGAATTTCATTTTTTTAATGTGTGCCAATGTAGTTACAGCAAAAAGTGACAATAAAGGTTATCTTATCTCAACTTGCCTTGCCTTGCCTTCCCTTGCCTTATCCTCTCCTCTCCTCTCCTTTCCTCTCATCTTAATAAAACTTTCCCAGGAAGAGTTGTAGAAAATGTTACCAGTTTCAGGTGAAACTTTATCAACACCTGGCTTGTAGACAAAGGAAAATATATGCAATAGTTTTTAGAAAAGAATCCTTGCTATTTTATAACCTCCCAATACTTTCAACATCATATTAGTGAGTGATAGATATATCTGATTCTCCAAAGTTTCTTCTTCTTGTCAAAGGCAGCTTGTGTAATTTAAATAATGTTTCCCTCTCCTTCTGAAAAGTGGAACGGTAAAAGGAGCATGTCCTTGAAACGCAAAGGGTGAGAGTGCAATATTAAACAAATCTTCTGCATCCCTCATTAAAGCATTGATTAATAGCCCTGAAGAACAATAGAAAGAGATGGCTATTCTTAAGGGATGGAACAAGCGTCCATGAATCCCTGCAGGAGTCAAGTAAGGTATTATCTTTCAAATTTATCGATCTCCCTTGTCAGGCACCTCTTTAGCAGTAGGAACAGGGTGGCCATTGCTAAGCCGATTTGATAAATGAAAGAAGGAAGAAAACCAACCATGTCATATGTTACTGTAGAAGGGGCCATGCTAAGAAAATGTCCATGCAGGAAAAAGACTGGTTGAACAGCCATCCATAAATGCACCCCCTTTGGGCATTCAGAAGAAGGCTATAGCACTGTGATGGTGAACCTATGGCACGCGTGCCACAGGTGGCACGTAGAACCATAACTTCGGGTACATAAGCCCTAGCTCAGCTCCAGCGCGCATGCGCGTGGCGGCCAGCTGATTTTTGGCTAGCCCCGCCTATGCCTCCCCTCCCATGAGTCTCCACATGGCCCATTTTGGATGCCAGGTAAGTACAGAGCTCACGTAAAGGGTCTGGGAGGCCATTTCACCCTCCCCAGCCTCCAGGAAAGCTTCTGGAACCTGGGAAGGGCAAATAACAGGCCTACTGGGTCCACTGGAAATTGGGAAATGGACCATCTCTGGCCTCCAGAAGGCTTCCGGGGTAGTGGGGAAGGCTGTTTTCACCCTCAAGAGGCTTCAGGTAGGCCTGCTAGGCGCAAAACGGGGTGAGGGGGGGTCGTACATGCATGACCCCCTGCACCCCGGGGGATACGGGGGGGATCCTGCGGGGGGGGGTCCTGCGGAGGAGAACAGAGGGGGTCGTGCTCTCCCCGCACAAAATGGCATGTGCGGGTGATCATTCGGGTAGCACAGAGGGGATTGTGCACGCATGTTCAGGGGGCGGGGCGCGGAGGGCATTGAATTATTGGTGGGCATATGGATATGCGACCCCCCCCTGCTCTCTCCCTCCCACTTTTGGCTCCCCCCCCCACTTTTGGCACGCAATGGCAAAAAGGTTAGCCATCACTGCTATAGCAGCTATTGCATCTGCCTTACATTTTCCTACTTTAACAGGAAAAAAATATGGAGCTGGAATTGAGATTGGCAATAATAATGTATTATTCATTATTATTTAAGTTCTGAAAATAATTGTTTATTTAATATCTGAGAAAGACAGCCATCAGAAAATCTCAAATCAAATCAAATTAGGTCGCAACTCAATAGCCAAGCAGTAAACAAATATTAATGCTGAAACTATAGTTGTAAAATAAGAAATGTGCGGATTCTCTGATACACAGAATTTATTTATTTATTTTATTTATTTATTTTGTCACAACAATATATATAAGTATCATACAAAAAGATTATATAGTATATAAACATATATATGAGTAAATATTAGGAGGTATAAGCATATATATATATATATATAGGAAGAAGATGGTTCTAGAAACTATCTATGGTTCTAGAAACTATCAAGCCTGGGATATATCAAACGGTAAATAAATGGAAGTAAATGTATAATATTGATTCTAAAAAGTAGATTCAAGACACATGTTCCATATTTTTTTAAAAAGATCATGCTAGTGTAAAAATGAAAATACGATATATGTTTCCATGTAGTCCAGGTTTAAGCAATGTTAAAGATTAACTTAACTATATATTAATATTATATGGATCCTTTTTTATTTATTTCTTCATTTAACTAACTTTTAATTACTTCCTTGTTAGTGTTATTTTTCTATTGCTCATTATAATTTGGTTGTTTTATTTTGGCATGAAAAGTAAAAGAAAAAAAACTGCAACAAGCTAAGTAAAATATACACATTTTAAAAAATGCCCCATGCTACCACCCATATAAATAATATAAATAATTCAAAAACTTTGAAAATAAAAAAAGTGTTAACTTTGACATTGTAAAGATTAATGAGAGTGGGATAAGATAACCAGACCCTACATTAATCAGAGAAAACAATATTTAAAACTTCTCTTAGAGGTCATCAAACTTTCCAGAGACAAAGATAAGTATTCTAGGCCAGGGGTCTCCAACCTTGGCAACATTACGACTTGTGGACTTCAACTCCCAGAATTCCGCAGCCAGCATCATGGCTGAGGAATTCTGGGAATTGAAGTCCACAAGTCAAAGTTGGCAAGGTTGGAGACCCCTGTTCTAGGCCTATCTATTGTATTCTAGTAAACAACAAAATACGGGTGGATTGATAACATGAAGAGGCATTGTGATTGGACAGTTCATTACATAAGTTACAATTGCTGAAATATTGAAGCTCAGGATATTCAGAGAAGAGATTTAAATTTATTATTCACACTGTACATCCTTATGTTCTTCCTCTTTTTGACTGGTAGAGTTACTATTAACTTCTCTTCGATAAGCTGATTAATTCAAGCCACAGCACTAGATAAGAGAGTGACTTCCCATAAATGTCCAGTTTGTATAATCTGTTGATATAGTTCTACATGCAAATCCAGATTCATGTCATTTAATTAACATTATAATATGTAGGGAGAAAAATATTTTTCGGATCTAATCAAGCTTTATCCTTTGAAATCAGTATTGTTTATAAAGACTCTACTTGGCAATCAATATCCAACAGGCTATCTGGAAAAAAAATTGGAATTGTATAATCAACCAAATGAAGAAATTGGAGTAAGACATTATGGCAAAGATGTGAAAAGCAAAGGCTAACAAATGAGGGTTATTGCTTTTATCCATATTGCTAAATTGTACTGCAAGTTAGATAAATTACAAATTGCCATTTTTAAACTGTACTTTTGCATATGCTTTTTTTTTCTTTACTATTTTAGCATCCTACTGGGTTTTAATTTTTACCCGATAGCCTACTAAATCTTTCTAAAGGGAACATAATTTCTCCTAAAGTCAGATACATCACTGAATGTCGAGAAAAGCAAAATACTCCATTCTTCTCCTCAATGTAATGCTATTATTTATTTAAAAGATTAGTTCATTAAACACAGAATAATTGCTCCCACCATGTCTGTTTGCCTTCAGGAGTCATTTTGTTTATAATTATGCATTATGAATAGTATTTTAATCAGAAAGGTGGTGCAAAAGCCAACCATCTTCCTTTTATTTTCACTCAATGTGAATATTTAAGTCATTATGGAAGAAAGATAGAAGTTTTCTCTCTGGTAACGCTATATTCCAAACTAGGGCATATAAAACCTTTGCCAGACCTATACTTGAATACTACTCAACTTCCTGGAACCCTCACTGTATTTCAGACATCATTCCATTAGAGAGGGTCCAGAGATATTTTACTAGAAGAATACTCAAATCTTCTGCTCGAAATAAAATTCCCTATCCCACCAGGGTTGAAATTTTAGGTCTGGATAGCCTTGAACTACACCGTCTACATTCTGACCTATGCTTAGTTCATAAGATTATTTACCAAAACGTTCTACCTGTAAATGACTACTTTAATTTCAACTGTAATAACATAAGGGCTATCAATAGATTCAAACTCAATGTAAATCGCTCTAATCTTGATTGTAGGAAATAATTTACTACTCTTCTGCAAGAGTAGTAAATGTCTGGAACACTCTACCTGATCCTGTTGTTAGTCTCTCTAATCCCCATACTTTTTACCTTAAACTGTCTGTCTACTGTGGACCTTTCATGTTTCTTAAGAGGTCCCTAAGGGGGCATATATAAATACACCAGCATTCCTACCATCCCTGTCCTACTGTCCCCATTTATATGTAATCATTCTATGTGTTTATGGCTATGTTTTGCCTATTTATGTCCTCTTTTTTTGTGCCAATATTTTTCATGCGTCCATGTCTATGTCTATACTGTTACTTGTTTCCTTATACTTGTTGAGAAAGAAAGGAAGGAAGGAAGGAAGGAAGGAAGGAAGGAAGGAAGGAAGGAAGGAAGAAAGAAAGAAAGAAAGAAAGAAAGAAAGAAAGAAAGAAAGAAAGAAAGAAAGAAAGAAAGAAAGAAAGAAAAGGATATCTGGTAGGTTTGAAAATCCTTCAACATTTTAAAAAGTTGCATTTGCATAATTACAACATGGTGAAACATTAGTTCTTATTTGCAGATATAACCCCATATCTAGTTATGTTTTCAAAGGCTATGTCTTTGATAAAAAAACAAAAAACAAAACCCCACCCTGTTTTAATCTTTGAAAGACGAAATAACCTGAGACCATACATTTGAAAGAAATCCTCATAATTATGTAACTAGAAATACTTTTAGATTTTCCTCCTGGTGCTCCTATCAAATATGGACACTGGATGAATGCAAGAGACAGAACCTGTTCAGTAGTGAAAGCCCAGCTAGGAACGTCCTCCCTAGGAAGGCAGGTCTGGTGTGATACTCATAGCAGCAAATGAAGAACTGCATTTTCTTACAGTAGTGGCGAAAATTGCGGAAACCTTTTGGGAAAAGTATATTTTCTAAAACTAGCACTTAGACTTATTGTATTTCCCCGAAAATAAGACCCTGTCTTATATTTTTTTTGAACCCTGAAATAAGTACTTGGCCTTATTGCCATGCGCTCAAAAGCCTGATTGGGCTTATTATCAGGGGATGTCTTATTTTGGGGGAAACAGGGTAATACCACTTTTTTTTTTTTTGAGTAGTATCATAAAATTATATATCAATGGAAAATAATTTAATCAAGAATGTAATGCTATAACTTTTATGAAGGATTTGCTATTAGAATAGCAATTACAGTATAAAGAAGAAAAGTGAAACACATAGAAAAAATGATATATACAAAAATTATCACATCAGTTAATATTTAGTTGGGTAACCTTTAACATGAATTATGGTCTTACAATGTCTTCTCATGGACTGAACCAAGTCTTTTAGTTCTGCAGCTGTTATATTGTGAAACTACATTATAAGATTGAATGATTGCTTCTATTAACTGGGTTTATTGCTGGGTCATTTCTTTAGTCGGCTCCATAGATAAGTTTCTTTAGTCGGCTCCATAGATTTTCAATTGAATTAAGATCTGGGCTATTCCCAGGCCATTCCAGCAGTGGAATATGATTATCTTGAAACTCCCCCCAAAAAAGTGGTGTTATTAGCCATCAAAACTCAAAAATACACTTTTCCCAAAAAGTTTCCACAATTTTGGCCACTACTGTAGATATTTGATAAATTCTTTTCATATATTCACATCATTGCCATTTCTGTTGAGTTATATGGATATAGATATTAGGTCCTTTATCAAAATAAGGTAAAGGACCAAATATCTATATCCATATGTATGTATAACCTGCTGCTGGCTTTATCTTATTTTATTCTACCATATATTGGTTAGTTTCATTGCTAATATAATGACTGAAGAGGTAGTCACATTTCACTCACAAAACAACATTCCTAAGGGTCATAGAAAGTGCATTTTAAGAAGAGGGGACACTATATGAAGTGGAATTCTTTCCTTATTTAGAAACAGACATACAAAAATGATAATGCTATCCACTCAGTCAAGTTCAACTCTTGGCAATTGTATGGGCCAGATCTCTCCACATCTTTTGAACTTGCACTATTTCTTTGAATTTTTCCATGATCTAGCAAGTATCAACTTTGATGGTGAGAAATATATATATATATATATACATACATATATATATATGTTTTCTGAGGTTTTCACGGGTGTTTGTATATAGGTCTTTGGTTCTTCGGGTTTTCTCCCGTGTAAAATTGGAAGTGTCTTGGCGACGTTTCGACGAAGTCTCATTCGTCATCTTCAGGCTTCAGCTTTTGCTCCCAGAAGCACGAAGCTGAAGCCTGAAGATGACGAATGAGACTTCGTCAAACGTCGCCAAGACACTTCCAATTTTACACGATAGATAGATAGATAGATATAGATAGATATAGATATATATAGATATATATAGATATATAGATATATAGATAGATATAGATAGATATAGATAGATATAGATAGATAGATAGATAGATAGATAGATAGATAGATAGATAGATAGATAGATAGATAGAATTTAATGCATCGATGGTGGTGTGTTTAATTTTAAATATTGCAATAACTCAATCTGGAACCATATAAAGTAGATCATATTCTCAGTACCGTCTTGTACAGAGATGCTACTATCTAAATTGAGTCCATGTCTTTTCAGTGCTCTGAAACATTGTTCTGTACCAAATTCTAAGGCCACATATTAATAATTCATTGTATTTCTTCAAAATAACCTTTCTGAAAATATATCTTGTAAATATATAAATGATTTGTGTTTGTTCCTAGATGGCCTGACCCTGTGATGCTATTTTATTGTTGCATTGTTTGGTACTGAGATTCTCAATGTGTATTGTGGCAACCGTCATTATATCTGATGCTGCCTTGTTTTAACACAACTGTTGACCCCAGTCTGGTGGCAACCAATACCAGTGTTCATAAGAAAATTCCAAATTTGACTAAACTAAGCTAAAACTAAACTTAAGCTTTATGAACTAAAACATAAATCCACCTACATAAAACAGATAACAAGATTCTAACCTGAATGGAGTTGTGATATAAACATCTTTATATTATATTCCAATTTGCTTTAGGATATCAGCTATGTACTAGTTAAGCAATAGTATAAATATGGCAAAGTGTTGACAGACATACACCATACTTCTTGGTGTGAAAGGTTGTAGGCCTACAGGGGCAGTGATAATAGACGTTGGCCTAGATGGGACCAAGAATTCAGTTGTTGTTGTTTTTGTCACAACATTATATACAAGCACATATAATGAAAGAAAACAATAGGACAGGAACGGTAGGCACTTTTGTGCACTTATGCATGCCCCTTGTGCACTTATGCACGCCTCTTAGGAATGGGGTGAGGTCAATGGTAGACAGTTTTTGGTTAAAACTTTTGGGAGTTTGAGAAGAGACCAAAGAATCAGGTAGTGTGTTCCAAGCATTAACAACTCTGTTACAAAAGTCATATTTTCTGCAATTGAGATTGAAGCGGTTGACATTAAGTTTGAATCTATTGTTTGCTCTTGTATTATTGCGATTGAAGCTGAAGTAGTCTTTAACAGGAAGAACATTGCAATAGATGATTCTCTGTGTTAAACACAGGTCATGTCGGAGTCGGCGGAGTTCTAAGTTTTCTAATCCCAGGATTTCAAGTCTGGAGGTATAAGGTATTTTGTTGTTTACAGAGGAGTGGAGAACTCTTCTTGTAAAATATATCTGGACTCATTCAATTGTATTAATGTCAGAGATGTGGTATGGGTTCCAGACAGGTGAGCTGTATTCGAGAATGGGTCTTGCAAATGTTTTGTATGCTCTGGATAGTAGTGTAGTGTTTTTGGAAAAGAAGCTACGCAAAATTAGGTTTACAACTCTTAGAGCCTTTTTTGCTCTAAGAGTTGTAAACCTAATTAATTAATTAATTAATTGTAAACCTAATAATCTCTCTCTCTTTTTCTCTGTCTTGGAAAATGTTGTCATGTCTAAGCCTGTTTAAAACTTAAACTCTGGCATTGTTAAAAAGTATATGTAGCTCAGAGTATTGAGATGAAGGGTTCCTAGTTTCCACTTGTGGGTGGAAATGTTGTCCTGTTTATTAACTATTAAGCAAACCACCAGATAAGAACAGACAATACTGCAGCAACGTAGCAGGATGGAGTTGACAGTTGTCAATCATATAGAAAACAGTGTAGCCCACACAATACAAGATAGTAAAATAGGCAAGTATCTATTCCACAAATTGCACTTTTCTAAGACCCTGGCACCAAAAAAAAAAAAATGTTGTAACTATCAATGTGGGTAATGAAACAACTGCAAGTGTAAAACCAAGCTCAGGATAGCTTATGAGTACATTGCAAAATAGTGGAAACATAAAATTCTTCGGAGCAGTTATTTATTTATTTATTTATATTTATTTTTATTTTGTCACAACAATATATGTAGGTATCATACAAAAAGAATATATAGTATATAAACACATATATGAGTAAATATAAGGAGGTATAAGCATATATATATATATAGGAAGAAGAAAAGAAAAAACAATAGGACAGGAACAGTAGGCACGTTTGTGCACTTATGCACGCCCCTTATGGTCCTCTTAGGAATGGGGTGAGGTCAATAGTAGAAAGTTTTTGGTTAAAGCTTTTAGGATTATGAGAAGAGACCACAGAGTCAGGTAAAGTATTCCAAGCACTGATGATTCTGTTACAGAAGTCATATTTTCTGCAATCTAGATTAAAGCGGTTGACATTAAGTTTAAATCTATTGGTTGCTCTAGTATTATTGCAATTGAAGCTGAAGTAGTCTTTAACAGGAAGGACATTACAATAGATGATTCTGTGAGTTAAACTTAGGTCTTGTCGAAAGCGATGGAGTTCCAAGTTTTCTAAGCCTAGTATTTCAAGTCTGGTGGGATAAGGTATTTTGTTGTTTTCAGAGGAATGGAGAACTCTTCTTGTAAAATATTTCTGGACACGTTCAATTGTATTGATGTCAGAGATGTGGTGAGGGTTCCAAACAGGCGAGCTGTATTCTAGAATTGGTCTAGCAAATGTTTTATATGCTCTGGTTAGTAGTGTGGTGTTTTTGGAAAAGAAGCTACGCAAGATTAGGTTACAACTCTTAGAGCTTTTTTTGCTATGTAGTTGCAGCGGGCTTTGGCACTTAGATCATTTGACATGAAAACTCCAAGGTCTTTAACGGGATGGGGGTCATTTTTATGGGCTTTCAGCCACAAAAGTGAAAGTTTTCAGGGACTTCTTGTAAATCAGACACCACAGGTTGTTGATCCACCAATAAAGAAATAGAGAGGATCTGTAATAAGTTCTTGTTCCTTTTTAATAAAGTTTTCATTTCAAAGTTAAATCCTTAGTGACTCCTTTTCATAGAAATATACAAATACAAACATTCAAGTCATCATCACTGCATGGTTACTAGATTTTTGGCATGTTTTTAGAATCAAGATAGCATTTGTTTGTTTGTTTGTTTGTTTGTTTGTTTGTTTGTTTGTTTGTTTCCATTATGTCAACCACTCTCCTCCTTTACCTCACATGCTTTTCCTTTTTGAGATGACTGGCCTCTCAGCATTCATCATTACTCACTGATGGATTGGAGTCTATCAGTGTTAAATATTTATGTTTGCAAAGACCCTTTGTTGGGTGACATGAAATAGCTGTAATAAGTTCTTGTTCCTTTTTAATAAAGTTTTCATTTCAAAGTTAAATCCCTAGTGACTCCTTTTCATAGAAATATACAAATACAAACATTCAAGTCATCATCACTGCATGGTTACTAGATTTTTGGCATGTTTTTAGAATCAAGATAGCATTTGTTTGTTTGTTTCCATTATGTCAACCACTCTCCTCCTTTACCTCACATGTTTTTCCTTTTTGAGATGACTGGCCTCTCAGCATTCATCATTACTCACTGATGGATTGGAGTCTATCAGTGTTAAATATTTATGTTTGCAAAGACCCTTTGTTGGGTGACATGAAATAGCTGTAATAAGTTCTTGTTCCTTTTTAATAAAGTGTTCATTTCAACGTTAAATCCCTAGTGACTCTTTTTTATAGAAATTTACAGATATGCAAACATTCAAGTTACCATCACTGCATGGTTATTAGATTTTTGGCATGTTTTCAGTATCAAATTAGCATTTGCTTGTTTGTTTGTTTGATTGATTATTTGATTGTTCCTTTCCATTATGTCAACCACTCTCCTCCTTTACCTCACATACTTTTCCTTTTTGAGATGACTGGCCTCTCAGCATTCTTCATTACTCACTGACGGATTGGAGTCTATCAGTGTTAAATATTTATGTTTCCAAAGACCCTTTCTTGGGTGACATGAAATAGCTTCCTCCTTAAGGGCTCAATAAGACGGAATGTTCTTCTCGTTCAAATGGCAATCATTTAGTGAGCTGGAGTTTGAACAAAACTCATGCAGTAAAGATTTACTTGTTTCTGTATTGGGGGAATTTTATTTAAGGCTTCTTAATGACAAATTTAGTGAAGTGGATCTGCTGAGTTATCTAGCCCTTATCAGAAGTGAGTTTTATCTGGCACCTTTAAAATTATTTTCTGCACATACTTTTCAAGATAGAAAGCAGACATACAAAATGTTCAAAAGTATTTTTAAGATAGACCTTCAGGTCAAAGAAGAATTGATACTTACTCTGTGCACCGCAAAAAAAAAAAAAACACCCAAAAAACCTTGGCAATGAGAGATTATTTGAACAGGGATAAAGTAGGAAATTCTACAGCTACAATAATGAAAAGAGCTTATACAAAGAACTGTGCAGCCACTGTTGCTAAAATATCATATTTGACTAATCATATCATTACATGGACTCTAATAGGATTCAACAGAGTCTTATTTTTTAAAAATGTATAAATACTGCTAAACTGAAGGAGAAGTCCTTATGTATTAATCTCACCCAGAGTTTCCTTTCTGGTTACACATTGCCCAGGGGTGGATTCTACTTAACTTTACTACCGGTTGGCAATGGAATTGCACACGTGCCGAGCTTCTGTACATGCGCATGTGCAGATGGTCTATGATGACATCCGGGTGGGTGGGCAGAGCCTGCCCCCGGTTTTACTACCGGTTTGCAAGAACCGTATCGAACCGGGGGCAACCCACCACTGACATTGCCCCATTCTGGATTGTGTTCATTAATCTGGAAGATTAATATACATCCTTTGGAACTTTCAGTTGTTCAGGCTCAAACTCTCATAATTCTCTGTAATAGTAATGCTGATTGGGTGTTTGAAGAATGCTGGGAGATGAAGTCCACATATTTGGAAGTTGCCAAGGCTTGGGAACACCAGAACCAAACTTAGTTGCTCATGCAAATCCTGAACAAGGAGGCGTGTCACAAGAAGCAAAATGAATTTGCAGCAACATCACCAAAGCCCCATCCTCTCTAACACACCCAGCTAGGTTCCATGTATTAGCAAAACAGATGGGGTTTTAATCCAAGTGTCATGATTACCCACTTGCCTTTTTTTAACCCTTCCCCCATAAGCACCATTATCATGTATGAAAAGCTTCAAAAGATGAAATACTCAAGGGGTAAAGAGGTAAAGCAATATTCAAAATCCTCAAGGATCTACATCAGAGGTGATATTCAGCCAGTTCAGACCGGTTCGGACAAACTGGTAGAGGATATTGCTCGCCCACCCGCCCACCTGCCCCAGCTCTATGCTGTCCTTTTAGGCATGCTTTTGAGGCCAGGCGCATGCACAGAAGGCTGGGTGCATGCGCAGAAGGCCGGGCACATGCGCAGAAGGCCAGGCACATGTGCAGAAGGCTGGGCACATATGCAGAAGGCTGGGTGTATGTGCGCTCATATTTTTGGTGCTGGGCGAACCAGTAGGTAAATTATGTGAAACCCACCTCTGATCTACATCAGTTTAATCATAAGATATATTTCATTTTAGATAGATAACTATATTTCCACTGTACAGTGAGCAAAGTTTGGTGTAGTGATTAGGGCCACAGGCTAGGAGCCTGACTGTTATAGTTCTGCCTGGACTACAAAATCAACTCAGTGACACAGTCAGCCTTAGGAAGGAGGTGAAAGCAAATTACTTCTGAAAAGCCATGATGAAAAATAACTGCAGTTACCAGGAGTAAAAAAATAATAATAACTTGCACACCAACACACACACACACACACAAACAACAATGAGCTAATTGAGTTTGAGAGGGCCCTGTGTGTAGTAGGACATAAACCCAAAGAATATTCCACATCATTCTATATCTTTCTCTAATTGAAGCATAGGCAATGCTTTGGCAATGTCAACTTGCCTTTTGCCTTTTTCTTTGAAGAAATGTTTCTTATTATATAAAGGAGTACAGACATTAATTATAGGGCAAAGCAATTTAAGACATTGAATTGGGCCTAGATATATCGATTGAACTTTGTTCCTATCAAATCAATGGAAATTAAGTCTTAACTAACTTTTCTCTTAGTTTTGAAGGAACCAATGACTTCACATTCCAATGACTTGGGGTGGATCTGATGAATAGTAGTTGTTGGAAAAAGTAAAGCTATATTAAGTTAGTAATTTTGACATTGGATGTTTCAAATCCTACTGTGTTCAATAACACAATGTTTACAGAACAGGAAGAATCAGTATAGCGCATGCTTTAGCATAATGAGATAGTTAGAAACTAATTATTTTGGGAATAAAATCAAACAAAATCAAGTAATTAAAGAACTGACAGCAAATATTTTAAGACTTGTAATAGCTGTTTAAATTTTAGCTTAGTAAATATTTTATAAGTAAAGATCTGATGCAATGTTGCATGATAATTATATATGTATTTCTGTATGTATGCTTAGACCTACACACACACACACAATCCCTGATTTCCAAAATAGATTACATCCTTTTTTAGCATAGGAGGATCTTCTGCTATGATGTTATAATTTTGGGTGAATGCCAGGAGTGGGATTCAGACGGTTTTGTCCCGTTCGGGCAAACCGGTAGTGGGGACTGCAGGAGGCTCCGCCCACCCGCCCGGACGTAATGCGTAAGCACTGCACATGTGCGGAAGGCCTTGCGTGCATGCTCACATTTGCTAATGATAGTGAAGGTAAGTGAATCCCACCTCTGGTGAATGCTATTAAACCATAACGATGTAAAAATGTGTAACTGAAAGAAATAATTTTCAATGAACCATTTTACCATGAACCATTAGCCATTTGGTACAGCCTGGTATCTTCCAAGTTTATCCTACGACACATTTTCAAAATCATTACCATAATACTGGTAGTCCTCACTTTGGAACCATTCATTTGACGTTACAACAGTGCTGAAATAAAGGAGCTTAAAACTGGTCCTTACACTTACAACTATACAACTCATGTAGGCAGAATTTGGACGCCTGGGACCAATATGTATTTATGATGATCGCAGCATCCATGGATAATGTGATTGCTGTCATGCCACACCGTATAACTTTATATACTGTTGTTGCCCTCTAGCCCCATCTAGTGGCCGGAAAGACAAAATACCAAGTATATTGTTTTAAGCTGATCCCACCCATTTATCCATCAGCCCGCACTCTTAAACAAGCGCAAGCTGGGAAGCCAGACACACACCATTTCCTTTAGCAATTGGAGAAGGCAGAAGCACATGGCCATCCAAAGACAAACCCACATCCCACACAGAGCATCGCCGGTGAGATTTAAATTGCTTGTATTTATTAATTGTTATGTTCAGCAGTAATTTAATAATGTCTATCCTGTATTTCATTCTCATTGTGTGTATCCCTGTTTTCCGCAGTTTCACCATATCCTGTTCTTTCAAGAAAGCATTTAGATCGACACACATGGTCTGTTTTATTGGAGGATAGGTGGGGTTAGCTGCATGTTGGGCTGCACACAGACTAACATATAGTAGGGACAGAACAATTGCCATTTGTGACCTTCCCAGCTGACTTCCAACAAGTCAATGGGAAAAGCTGGATTCACTTAACAACTGCATGATTTGTTTAACAATTGCAGTAATTTGCTTAACATCTACGCCAAAAAAAGGTTGCAAAAGTGGGCACGACTTACTTAATAACTATCTTAATTTCTTAATAACAGAAATTCTGGTCCAAATTGTGGTTATAAGTTGAAGACCACCAGTATTCATTATATAGTGTAAAGGTAAATATTCCCCTCGCACATATGTACTAATTGTTCCCAACTCTAGGGGGCAGTGGTCATCTCCGTTTCAAAGCCGAAGAGCTAGCACTGTCCAAAGACGTCTCCCTGGTCATGTGGCCGGCATGACTAAACACCAAAGGCACACAGAACGCTGTTACCTTCCCACCAAAAGTGGTCCCTATTTTTCTAATTGCATTTTTTAGATGCTTTCGAACTGCTAGGTTGGCAGAAGCTGGGACAAGTATTGATCAACAAGCTCAGTGTCTTAGCTACTAAGCCACCAAGTCTCTTATCTATTATATAGTGTACAGTAACCTTTTATGAAGAACTTTGTATACACCTGGTCCTATTGCAGAGACCTTCTGCATAAGTATCCATGTGAAGAAAAAAACATCGCATTTGAAATTTATTTAAAGGACAAGAAAAGTTCAGTGGGTTTTTAAAAGGTAGGAGCAGAATGTTTATCTGTATTATGAAATGGTTTGGAAATAAGTTTAAGTGCAGTTACTATATCTTTACACTGAAACCGATTCTTTTATTATGCTTTCAACGTTCTGGAATATATGGAACATTTGTGTTCTATTTTTTCTATAACAGTTTGCCTACTCTTGCAATACACTTTTAACTGATTTTCCTTGGTTAGTGCAACTCAGCAGTCACCTACCATCAGTTTACATAGCAACCCAGGATGAAGGAATAAAGAACTCAAGTTTCGAATTTTCTTTTAAGCTTTTGAGAAAAAATGATTATTCATGCACCTCTCACCTCTCATTTTAAAAAGAAATGTTATCATAAAGCAAATCTTCCTTTTAAAGAATAAAGGAAAATGATGTAGCACAGACATTTAGAGTAAGCTTCCAACATGTGAAACAGTGGGGAAAAAACAACAACCCCACAATACACCATATTCTATGCGCCAAGTCTGGTTAATGGGTACTGCAATTGCCATGCAAAATGAATCTTCTGCTTGCTATGTTAAAATGATAACCTGCTTTTGAAGCTGAGCAGAAGATATGCTTAAGGAGAAATGTTTTTCATCTAATATGTACAAATTTAATTTGCCTAAACTGCTCATATATTTGCAAATTACATCATCTATTAGCATTTCATCCCTGACGAATGAGGTTACCATTGCAGGGAAATGCGCTTAAATCAAAGAAGTTGTCTGCTAGCGTGAACCCAATTTAGTAGCTGTATACTTAAGGCTTGTGCCTGTGAAGGTAAAAAGACACCTCAAATCTCTTCTACCTTCCTCAGTTTAGAAGGACTGAAGGATTTATGAGAAGATACTCCATGCTGCAGTTACCATTTGAGAGAAGACCATTTGACCTTTCCCTAGTCCAAAACTTGAAAAAACAGACTGAAATTATGAAACCAATTACCAGTATTTGGAACCAAGTCCCATAGACCTGAATGAGCTTTACTCAGAGTAAAATATAGGCATTTATAGTAAAGCATCAACAGGTAGCCTTTCTGTACAGATCACTTTAAAAGGAACAAACATGTTGTGACCTAGGCCCAAGTAGTTATTACCAGACACAATCAGTCCTAAACAAATGTATATTATTAGAACAGCTAGAATTACTTCATTCTCAACTTAGTCCAAATTAAGTCCAAAACAAATCCTTCAGAAAAAGTCCTTTGGCCTTATCACAAACTTTTGTCTTCTTTGGCACCCTTCCAAAGGCTTTTCTTGGAAAAGTTCCACAAAGTTCAGAAACAAGAGATGCCAACTAGACACAATTGTAGCAACGTTGCTTTCCTACAAAGAGCCCAAGAGCCGTTGCTGCTCTTTTAAGCCTTATGGGAGGGGCTAATCATCTCCTGGCCTTACTCCTGAGTCATCCTTTTTGCTTTAGTTGCTCTTGCCTTCTGGCAGTTTTTCACATGCATGCATTAGGAACAGGCTCCTCCTGTTCCTCTGCCTCTCTGCTGTCCGACTCTGGAGGCTCCGGAGTCTGCGCATTGCTCCCAGATGACCCTGGCCCCATCTCTGCCTCCAAAACAGAACCCTCATCCAGGCATTCCCCAGAGTTCATGAGTTGCCCATGGTCCTCCCCTGCCTCCTCACTATCTGATTCCACTGTTAGTTCTGCAGGCTGCTGGTGGACCACAACAAAACAAAAATCACCAGTTATCTATTAACATTAACTCTGTATTTTGTTTTTAATGATGAATTTGATTGTATTAATATTACCTAGCTCTGAAACAAGAATGGGTGACACACTTTCCAGACACGCTGTTCATTTTAAAAAGTTGGTGGAAACAAAGATTAAGATGATGGTGCCCCTTCCTGTTCCACATTCAACTGGTCAATGGATCTTTCTTCCGTTCTAATAAGGGGATTTTTTAAAAATTTATTTATTTATTTATTTTATTTTGTCACAACAATATACACAAGCATCAACATAAAATAACTACATATCATATAAGCATATATATGAGCAAAAGTATGCAATAACTATATTAATTTGATATAATGAAAGGAAACAACAGGACAGGAACTTTTGTGCACTTATGCACTCCCCTTATGGTCCTCTTAGGAATGGGGTGAGGTCAATAGTAGACAGTTTTTGTTTGAAGTTTTTTGGATTTTGAGAAGAGACTACAGAGTCAGGTAGTGTGTTCCAAGTGTTAATAACTCTGTTCCAGAAGTCATATTTTCTGCAATCAAGGTTGAAGCGGTTAGCATTAAGTTTAAATCTATTGTTTGCTCTCGTATTATTGCGATTGAAGCTGAAGCAGTCTTTTACAGGAAGGATATTGCAATAGATGATTCTGTGTGTTAAACACAGGTCTTGTCGGAGTCAGTGGAGTTCTAAGTTTTCTAATCCCAGGATTTCAAGTCTGGAGGTTTAAGGCATTTTGTTGTTTTCAGAGGAGCGGAGAACTCTTCTTGTAAAATATTTCTGGACGCGTTCAATTGTATTAATGTCAGAGATGTGGTATGGGTTCCACACAGGTGAGCTGTATTCAAGAATAGGTCTAGCAAATGTTTTGTATGCTCTGGTTAGTAGTTTAGAGTTTTTGGAAAAGAAGCTGCGTAAAATTAGGTTTACAACTCTTAGAGCCTTTTTTGCTATGTAGTTACAGTGGGCTTTGGCATTAGGTCATTTGATAGGAAAACTCCAAGGTCTTTAACAGGGTGGGGGTCATCTGTAAGGTAATGTCCATCAAGCTTGTACTTATTGTTAGCATTCTTTTTCCCAGTATGTAAGACTGAGCATTTGCTGGTTGAGATTTGCAGCTGCCAAGTTTTAGACCAATCAGATACAAAGTCAAGGTCTTTTTGAAGGGTAGAAGTACTGTTGGTGGTGTTAAATAGTTTAACATCGTCAACAAAGAGAACATAATAACTTGAGATAAGGTCACAGAGATCATTTATGTATAGTATGAAGAGTGTTGGTCCAAGAACGCTGCCTTGGAGAACACCACTTTTGACAGGAACAGGATTTGATAGAGCGTTGCCAATTTTGACCACTTGTTGTCTATTTGACAGGAAGGCATTTATCTAATTGTGAAGAGGTCCTGAAATGCCGTAGGATTTTAGTTTTAGGAGAAGTTTATCATGTACTACTGAGTCAAAAGCTTTGCAGAAGTCTATGTAGATTGCATCTATTGCTTTCCCTTGATCAAGGTTAGTAGTCCATATGTTTTTGCAGTGGAGAAGTTGTAAGTTACATGATAATTTTTTTTCTGAAACCAAATTGTTTATTAGAGAGTAGGTTGTTTGTTTCTAGGTGGAGGTTTCATTATATATCATTATATTTATATTTATATTTCATTATATTTATTTATTTATTATTTATTATTTAGATTTTTATACCGCCCTTCTCCCGAAGGACTCAGGGCGGTGTACAGCCAGAATAAAAACAGTATAATATACAAATTAAGACAAAAGTTAAAATAACATATTCTATAAATGGCCGAAAATTTAAAACCGTCAAATTTGACCCATAAAATTCATAAAAATACCCCAATTAAAATTATTAAAATTCAAAAAGTTTAATAATTATTATATTATAATATAATATTTTATATATTATTATATTATTATATTTCATTATAATTATAGAGATTTATTTTATTTATTTATTTTATTTATTTATTTGTCGTAACAATATATACAAGCATTGCATAAAGGATTATATAATATATAAACATATATATGAGGAGAAACAAGGTACTATAAACATATATATATATAGGGGAAGAAACACTAGGACGGGAACGGTAGGCACGTTTGTGCTCTTATGCATGCCCCTTAGAGTCCTCTTAGGAAAGTGGTGAGGTCAACCGTGGATAGATTTTGAGTAAAGCTTTTGGGGTTATGAGAAGAAACCACAGAGTCAGGTAATACATTCCAAGCATATATAATTCTGTTACAGAAATTGTGTTTTCTGCAATCTAAACTGGAGTGGTTGACATTGAGTTTAAATCTGTTGGTAGCTCTTGTGATATTGTTATTGAAACTAGGACATTACAACGGATGATTTTATGAGCTAAACCCAGTTTTAGAACCCAGTTCCAAGTTTTCTAGACCCAGGATATCAAGTCTGGTGGAATAAGGTATTTTATTGGTTTCGGAGGAGTGGAGAACTCTTCTCGTAAAATACCTTTGGACATGCTCAACTGTGTTGATATCAGATATATGGTATGGGTTCCAGACAGGAGAGCAATAATCAAGAATTGGCATAGCAAATGTTTTATATGCTCTGGTCAGTAGCGTGGTGTTTTTTGAAAAGAAGCTACGTAGAATTAAGTTTCATCGTCTATCATCTAGAATAGAGAGACTAGTTTAGCAATGGCCCTTTCTCCGCCTTCTTCATTACAGTATTTTTCTCTGCTTCTCAACATCAGCCATCTGAGACGACCATCACATTTTTATTTAATGATAAGGCCAGCCCAGACCCATCCCTCCTCTAATCTCAATATGTATGCATGTGTGTATGAACATATTTTCCTGTTCTAATAAAGAAAGAAATACCAATATCTGTTTGTTTTTAATATATTATTAGTTCTATATCTGTGAAGTCTCTAAGATTCCTTTCTCATCCCTTTCAAATGTGTCAACCTGTGCACAAGTCTCTGAGTATTTAGTCAACCAATTCCAAAACAGTCATCATTCAGCTGAGAACACTGTGATAACAAGAAAGATTCAGATTACACAAAGCAAGGTGATCTTATCTGCCTTGTGGGTTCCTTTGAAAGGAGAATTGAAGCAATCCAAATGCCAGATAAAACTCCCATTTTTGATATTTCCTTTTCCAAGAGAGAAAAGGCACTTAGGTGAGACACACAGGCAAAATGTAGACTGTGCACAAAGTTTATTTACTTTGTATACTGTATTAAATGGTATTAATTACAGTTTGGATAAATAAGTTAAAGTGAAATTGGGACTATAGATGCAATAAGCAGATGTTTTTTTGTGCTAATTACAACCAAGATTGTTAATTTTCAGGAGGAGAAAGGCAGAAGCTCACAATGGCCATCATCCTCATATCCTTTTCTGAGTTAATGTGCTCCAAATGTCAATTCTCTAGCAACTTTCTTGTATACCATTTGGGCTAGGAAGAAGGCAATGCATATGCATTCCAGCAAAGATATACTTTCTATTTTAATATTAATTTAATATCCTGCCTTATTTGTGCAACTTAATTCTGGCTGCATTCTTTTTTAATTTTTATTTATTATATTGTTTTTAAAACAATAACAAAAACATAGTCTTTTTAAAAATGAAAAGAATTCAGCACAACAGTAAACAGTTACAATTAATGGAAATGTTATTTAAATACATATATATTTCTAGTAAACTTACAGTACATAACTATCATTGTTAACCTATTGTATTTTCTATAAATGATTTCCAGCCATTTGGAGTAGGCATCGACTACTACCAGAAAGGTTTGGCCGTGGAAGGGGCCGGCAAAATCGATATGGATCCTAGACCAGGGCCCTGGGGTCTCTCCCATTCCGAATCGGGGCCGTTGGGGTAGCGGTCTGGACTCCTGGCAGGCCTGGCATTTCCCTACCCTCTCAGCAATTTCCGAGTCCATTAAGGGCCACCACACATAGCTTCTCGCTAGACCCTTCATCCTCACGATCCCTGGGTGACCTTCGTGAAGGAGATCCAATACCTTTTCCTCAATTTCTCTGGGATCACCACTCGATCCCCCATAGCAGAGCACCCCTTGAGCCGAGTTCCCCACGTTTTTACAAACTCTTTAAAGCGCTGCTTGGCGCAATACCCTCTTGTACCCAACCAATTACAGTTCATTGTAATGTCCTTATCAGCCGAGCCACCTCTTTGGATGTGACTGGGCCAGAGTCCAAAGAGTCAATTAGCAGAACTGGTATCCCGGGTGGGGTCTTGATAGTCTCTGGTAGGCATCTGCTCAGTGCGTCTGCATGCCTAATTCCTTTCCTGGCCGGTGTAGTAATTTGTAAGAATCGCTGCCAGGAAGATAGTCCATCGGGTCAGTCTTGGCGAAAGTGCCACAGGCGTTGGGCGATCTGCCAGCAGACCTAGCAAGGTCTATGGTCCGTGATGATTTCAAAATCACGACCAAATACATATTCATGGAATTTCTTTACTCCTGAGACTATAGCCAAGGCTTCCTTATCAAGCTGGCTATAATTCCTTTCAGTTGATGACATGGTTCGGGAGTAGTATGCAATAGGGGCTTCTGTGCCATTTGGTAACCTGTGGCTGAGCACAGCCCCACCCATAGGGAGATGCATCGCAGCTTAACACTAATGGCAGCGTGCCATTGTATTGGATAAGGAGGCTATCACTCGTTAGAGATTCTTTACCCCTTGAATGCCCTAGCTTCCGCCTTTCCCCAAGACCATGCAGTCGTCTTTAGCTAATAATTTATGCAGCGGCTCTGCTACTGTTGCCTTATTCCTTAAGAATACTGCGTAGAAGTTGACCAGACCTAAGAATGCCTGTAACTCCGTTTTGTTCTTTGGAACCGGGGCCTTCCTGATGGCCCGTACCTTGCTCTCAGTGGGGTGAATCCTTCCCTGTCTATCCGGTAGCCCAGGAATTCCACAGACTCAACCCCGATCTGGCATTTGTTCAGTTTAACGTGAGACCGGCAGACCGGAAAATGCCCAAAACTTTTTCAGCCTCCCCTAATTCCTCTAGATTTTCAGCGGATACCAGTACATCGTCAAAGTATGGTACCACCCTGGTAGTCCCTGCAATAGCCGCTCCATCAGGTTCTGAAATAACCCTGGAGCCACACTAACCCCAAACTGTAATCGGGTACACTTAAAGCCCCTCTGTGAGTCACAATTGTCTGCGCTTGGCTGTGCTGCTGTCTACGGGCAGCTGTTGATAGGCTTGTGCCAGGTCTAGCTTGGCAAAAACTTGCCCTTGCCCCATTGAGTGCAGTAAGTGCTGTACCACCGAACAGGTAAGCACTCTTTTGCAACGCTTTGTTCCCAGATGACCCTGGCCCCATCTCTGCCTCCAAAATAGAACCCTCATCCGGCATTCCCAGAGTTCATGAGTTGCCCATGGTCCTCCCCTGCCTCCTCACTATCTGATTCCACTGTTAGTTCTGCAGGCTGCTGGTGGACCACAACAAAACAAAATCACCAGTTATCTATTAACATTAACTCTGTATTTTGTTTTTAATGATGAATTTGATTGTATTAATATTACCTAGCTCTGAAAACAAGAATGGGGTGACACACTTTCCAGACACGCTGTTCATTTTAAAAGTTGGTGGAAACAAAGATTAAGATGATGGTGCCCTTCCTGTTCCACATTCAACTGGTCAATGGATCTTTCTTCCGTTCTAATAAGGGGATTTTTAAAATTTATTTATTTATTTATTTATTTTGTCACAACAATATATACAAGCATCAACATAAAATAACTACATATCATATAAGCATATATATGAGCAAAAGTATGCAATAACTATATTAATTTGATATAATGGAATCCAAAAAAATTCTAAACATTATTTTTTGTTTATATAGGTCACAATTTGAAGTCCATTGATAATCTTCCCACATTCTTGAGTTCTTAATTAGAGATGGAGCACTATATGGCCAAAAGATATTGTTGTATAACATTCTAGCATTGAAATAAAAATGCTGGAAGTTGCAATAAGCAATGTTTGGAAGTTCTGTTCTAAAGCATGTCATTGTCATCACCACCACCACCACCATCATCATCCATCACCGATCAGCCAACCTTATAATTTTATTCTTTTTCCCAAAAAAAAAAAAATCATCTTGTATTCAAGATACCTAAATAAATACTGTATATCAAATGTAATAATATTTGGTACTGGTATAACACCTGAGATGCTGAGCTTGTCGATCGAAAGGTCGGCAGTTCAGCAGTTCGAATCCCTAGTGCTGCCGTGTAATGGGGTGAGGTCAATAGTAGACAGTTTTTGTTTGAAGTTTTTTGGATTTTGAGAAGAGACTACAGAGTCAGGTAGTGAGTTCCAAGCGTTAACAACTCTGTTCCAGAAGTCATATTTTCTGCAATCAAGGTTGAAGCAGTTAGCATTAAGTTTGAATCTATTGTTTGCTCTTGTATTATTGCGATTGAAGCTGAAGCAGTCTTTTACAGGAAGGATATTGCAATAGATGATTCTGTGTGTTAAACACAGGTCTTGTCGGAGTCAGCGGAGTTCTAAGTTTTCTAATCCCAGGATTTCAAATCTGGAGGTTTAAGGCATTTTGTTGTTTTCAGAGGAGCGGAGAACTCTTCTTGTAAAATATTTCTGGACGCGTTCAATTGTATTAATGTCAGAGATGTGGTATGGGTTCCACACAGGTGAGCTGTATTCAAGAATAGGTCTAGCAAATGTTTTGTATGCTCTGGTTAGTAGTGTAGAGTTTTTGGAAAAGAAGCTGTGTAAAATTAGGCTTACAACTCTTAGAGCCTTTTTTGCTATGTAGTTACAGTGGGCTTTGGCACTTAGGTCATTTGATATGAAAACTCCAAGGTCTTTAACAGGGTGGGGGTCATCTGTAAGGTAATGTCCATCAAGCTTGTATTTATTGTTAGCATTCTTTTTCCCAGTATGTAAGACTGAGCATTTGCTGGTTGAGATTTGCAGTTGCCAAGTTTTAGACCAATCGGATACAAAGTCAAGGTCTTTTTGAAGGGTAGAAGTACTGTTGGTGGTGTTAAATAGTTTAACATCGTCAACAAAGAGAACATAATAACTTGAGATCAGGTCACAGAGATCATTTATGTATAGTATGAAGAGTGTTGGTCCAAGAACGCTGCCTTGGGGAATACCACTTTTGACAGGAACAGGATTTGATAGAGCGTTGCCAATTTTGACCACTTGTTGTCTATTTGACAGGAAGGCATTTATCTAATTGTGAAGAGGTCCTGAAATGCCATAGGATTTTAGTTTTAGGAGAAGTTTATCATGTACTACTGAGTCAAAAGCTTTGCAGAAGTCTATGTAGATTGCATCTATTGCTTTCCCTTGATCAAGGTTAGTAGTCCATATGTTTTTGCAGTGGAGAAGTTGTAAGTTACATGATAATTTTTTTTCTGAAACCAAATTGTTTATTAGAGAGTAGGTTGTTTGTTTCTAGGTGGAGGTTTCATTATATATCATTATATTTATATTTATATTTCATTATATTTATTTATTTATTATTTATTATTTAGATTTTTATACCGCCCTTCTCCCGAAGGACTCAGGGTGGTGTACAGCCAGAATAAAAACAGTACAATATACAAATTAAGACAAAAGTTAAAATAACATATTCTATAAATGGCCGAAAATTTAAAACCATCAAATCTGACCCATAAAATTCATAAAAATACCCCAATTAAAATTATTAAAATTCAAAAAGTTTAATAATTATTATATTATAATATTATATTATATATATTATTATATTATTATATTTCATTATAATTATAGAGATTTATTTTATTTATTTATTTATTTTATTTATTTATTTGTCGTAACAATATATACAAGCATTGCATAAAGGATTATATAATATATAAACATATATATGAGGAGAAACAAGGTACTATAAACATATATATATATAGGGGAAGAAACAATAGGACAGGAACGGTAGGCACATTTGTGCTCTTATGCACGCCCCTTAGAGTCCTCTTAGGAAAGTGGTGAGGTCAACCGTGGATAGATTTTGAGTAAAGCTTTTGGGGTTATGAGAAGAAACTACAGAGTCAGGTAATGTATTCCAAGCATATATAATTCTGTTACAGAAATCGTGTTTTCTGCAATCTAAACTGGAGCGGTTGACATTGAGTTTAAATCTGTTGGTAGCTCTTGTGATATTGTTATTGTTAAGTTCAGGCAATAACGAGGCAGGAGACCAGGATAGTGACAACAGCTCTTTACTATATGGTGAACCCAGCAGCCCGGGCTGGGAAAAACCTCTCCATAAATACAGTTAAGCCGGAGGCTTCAACCAATCAGCAACGTGCTTTTTTCCCGCCAAAACATTTAAAGATACATTACACTCCTTCCCTCCCAGAAAACACTTTACCATTATTTACATGAGATTTACATATTATTTTTCAACGTAATCACGCAAGTAGACTGGGCGTCTCCTGACTCTTTCGGACCTCATGATTCATTCTCTGGGAGTGAGTCGAGCTGACGGAGGGACTGTTTGTTCCTCTCAGCTCCTCCTCTAGGCCATCCGGCCCTGGATTATTGCAGAGTCGTCCCTGCTGTTTTCAGGAGGAACCTGTTGGCGTCGCTGGACCTCCTGGAACTCAGATAAGTCCCGCGTTTGCCCGGGTTTGAGTCAGCTGTGGATTCAAACATTGTATAGTCAGGGCCTGTTTCGTCTAATTCTGATTGTTCGGTTGCGTTTTCTTATTTGGTCTATGTGGCGCTTCCATACCCGGCCATCCTTTATCTCCACTAAATATGATTTGGGACCTGTTATTTCTAGGATTTTTCCTGCTAACCAGGTCGGGCCTCGCTGTAGTTGTGTGCCCACACTAGGTCGCCTATTGCCATCCCTCTTGTTTTATCGTGTGCCCCTTTGTAACCGTCTGGTGTGTAGTTTGGGTTTAAAGCGGTCTAGTGGGCACCTGAGCTTCCGACCCATTAATAACTCTGCTGGGCTTCTGCCAGTTGTGACACAGGGGTTCTGTGTTGGACTGCCAGGAAGGTATCGATTTTGTTTGCCAGTCGCCTGGCTTGATTCTGGACAATGCTTCTTTTGCGCTCGGCGGAAGCGTTCTGCAAGGCCATTCGTCGCAGGGTGGAAAGGCGCCGAGAGGACATGCGGATGCCCTCTTCTGCCAAGTACCCCTCAAACTGGGTTGCCGTGGTGCGGGCGTTATCGGATACTAGTGTCGGGCAACCCATGGGTTACAAATAGGTGCCGTGGGACTGAGATCACCTCGGCTGTCATGGATCTCATGAGAATGATTTCCAGCCATTTGGAGTAGGCATCGACTACTACCAGAAAGGTTTGGCCGTGGAAGGGCGGCAAAATCGATATGGATCCTAGACCAGGGCCCTGGGGTCTCTCCCATTCCGAACCGGGGCCGTTGGGGTAGCGGTCTGGACTCCTGGCAGGCCTGGCATTTCCCTACCCTTTCAGCAATTTCCGAGTCCATTAAGGGCCACCACACATAGCTTCTCGCTAGACCCTTCATCCTCACGATCCCTGGGTGACCTTCGTGAAGGAGATCCAACACCTTTTCCTCAATTTCTCGGGATCACCACTCGATCCCCCATAGCAGGCACCCCTTGAGCCGAGTTCCCTCGTTTTTACAAACTCTTTAAAACGCTCGCCCGCGCAAGCCAACCTCTTGTACCCAACCAATTACAGTTCTTATTGTAATGTCCTTATCGAAGCCCGAGCCACCTCTTTGGATGTGACTGGGCCAGAGTCCAAAGAGTCAATTAGCAGAACTGGTATCCCGGAGTGGGGTCTTCAATAGTCTCTGGTAGCGGGCATCTGCTCAGGCGTCTGCATGCCTAATTCCTTTCCTGGCCGGTGTAGTAATTTGTAAGAATCGCTGCCAGGAAGATAGTCCATCGGGTCAGTCTTGGCGAAAGTGCCACGGGCGTTGGGCGATCGCCTGCCAGCAGACCTAGCAAGGTCTATGGTCCGTGATGATTTCAAAATCACGACCAAATACATACTCATGGAATTTCTTTACTCCTGAGACTATAGCCAAGGCTTCCTTATCAAGCTGGCTATAATTCCTTTCAGTTGATGACATGGTTCGGGAGTAGTATGCAATAGGGGCTTCTGTGCCATTTGGTAACCTGTGGCTGAGCACAGCCCCACCCATAGGGAGATGCATCGCAGCTTAACACTAATGGCAGCGTGCCATTGTATTGGATAAGGAGGCTATCACTCGTTAGGAGATTCTTTACCTTGAATGCCTAGCTTCCGCCTTTCCCCAAGACCATGCAGCCGCCTTAGCTAATAATTTATGCAGCGGCTCTGCTATTGTTGCCTTATTCCTTAAGAATACTGCGTAGAAGTTGACCAGACCTAAGAATGCCTGTAACTCCGTTTTGTTCTTTGGAACTGGGCCTTCCTGATGGCCCGTACCTTGCTCTCAGTGGGGTGAATCCCTTCCCTGTCTATCCGGTAGCCCAGGAATTCCACAGACTCAACCCCAATCTGGCATTTGTTCAGTTTAACCGTGAGACCGGCAGACCGGAAAATGCCCAAAACTTTTCGCAGTCTTACCCCTAATTCCTCTAAATTCTCAGCGGATATCAGTACATCGTCAAAATATGGTACCACCCCTGGTAGGCCCTGCAATAGCCGCTCCATCAGGTTCTGAAATAACCCTGGAGCTACACTGACCCCAAACTGTAATCGGGTACACTTAAACGCCCCTCTGTGAGTCACAATTGTCTGCGCTTCGGCTGTGTTGCTGTCTACGGGCAGCTGTTGATAGGCTTGGGCCAGGTCTAGCTTGGCAAAAACTTGCCCTTGCCCCATTGAGTGCAGTAAGTGCTGTACCACCGGAACGGGGTAAGCACTCTTTTGCAACGCTTTGTTCAGCGTTGCCTTGTAGTCAGCGCAAATCCGGACCGATCCGTCCGGTTTGACTGGGGTGACTATAGGGGTCTCCCATTTAGCATGGTCAACTGGCACTAGAATTCCCTGGTTTACTAGTTTGTCCAGTTCCCGGTCAATCCTGGGCTTTAGGGCGAACGGGACCCTCCTAGCCTTTAGGCGGATAGGGGCAACTTGGGGGTCTAAGTTAAAGGATATAGGGGTCCCCTTGTACTTGCCCAGGCAGTCTTTGAAAACGTCCCCAAACTCCTTCGTGAGTGCGTCTTTGAGGTCGACTTCGTTTCTGAAGATTCCGGTCACTCCCATGCCCAATGCTCGGAACCAGTCCAGTCCCAACAAGCTTGGCAGGGTCCCATCGACGATGGTGATGGGCAGAGTTTTCTTGTAGTGTCCATACTCGACGTGGACGGACGTTACCCCTCGAACAGGGATGCGATTCCCCTGGTAGTCCTGTACTTTTAGTCTTTGTGGTTGCAGCTTGCGCTGCGATGGCGGGTAAGGCTCTCACGAGTGTCCCAGGACATGATCGTGATCGATGAGCCGGTGTCCACCTCAATCGGCACGGCACCCCTCAATCTTTGCTTTTGTAAAGATTTTTTTTCTAGGCGTGTTGATCGTGACCCACTCTCACGACAGTCTGATTCAACCGCGCCTTTTTAAACTGACCACTCGCGGGCCGCTTCGTCGTTCCCGCGCTCTGATTGGCCGGTTTGAATTTTTGGCAGGAAGGTTGGGGAGCTCGACAGACCTGTGCTAGGTGCCCCTTCCTTTCGCATCGCCGACAAGTTGCATCTTTAAATTTGCATTGTTGTCGTTGGTGTTGCCCTCCGCAACTTGCGCGATCGCCCGGTCGTCTTTCTCCGGCCTCCCGGTGTGGAAGACTCCTTCCTCCTCCTCACCGTCCGACTCGGCCTGGACCTCTTCATTGTGGACCGGGGTTGATTTCGCACCAGCCGTTGGTGTGACCTGCTTTTGTAAGGTTTCCGCTGCTTGGGTGGACATCTCGTGAGCCCTGGCTTCGTCCAGGGCGTTTGCCAGCGTTAGGTTGCTTTTGGCCAGCAGCCGCCTCCATAACGGATGTCCCTGACCCCGGATGAGTTGCTCCAGCAATGCCTCGTCCAAGTCTCGATACTCGCAATGTTTTGAGGCTTTTCTTAGGGCGGCCATGTATGCGCTGATGGACTCGCCTTCTTGCTGTCTGCGCTCCCCGAATTCAAACCGTTGCACATACTTGGATGGCATCGGTGCAAAATGTGCTTTCAGCAGAGTCTGCAGAGTTTGCCACGGTACCGACTGTACCGGCGTTGGCTCAGCCAGGGATTCTGCGGTGTCGAAAACTTCTGGACCGCAGTAGCTCAGGAAATAGGCTCGTTTCCTGTTGTCAGAAACTCCTTGAAGTTCGTTTGCTTCGAGGAAACACTCGAAGCGAGCCATGTATGATCCCCATTTCTCCTTAGCTGGGTCGAATGGCGCTGGCGGTGTGTAGCCGGACATCGCTGCTTTCCGCCCTTGTTTTGCTGGGTTCGCGTCTTCCTGGTGAGTTCAGCTCTTTTCCTGGCGCTCTTATCCTCGAGATCCCATCCTCGTCGCCAGTGTTAAGTTCGGGCAATAACGAGGCAGGAGACCAGGATAGTGACAACAGCTCTTTACTATATGGTGAACCCAGCAGCCCGGGCTGGGAAAAACCTCTCCTTAAATACAGTTAAGCCGGAGGCTTCAACCAATCAGCAACGTGCTTTTTTCCCGCCAAAACATTTAAAGATACATTACAGTTATTGAAACTGAAGTAGTCATTGACAGGAAGGACATTACAACGGATGATTTTATGAGCTAAACCCAGGTCCTGCCGAAGGCAACGAAGTTCCAAGTTTTCTAGACCCAGGATATCAAGTCTGGTGGAATAAGGTATTTTATTGGTTTCGGAGGAGTGGAGAACTCTTCTCGTAAAATACCTTTGGACACGCTCAACTGTGTTGATATCAGATATATAGTATGGGTTCCAGACAGGAGAGCAGTAATCAAGAATTGGCCTAGCAAATGTTTTATATGCTCTGGTCAGTAGCGTGGTGTTTTTTGAAAAGAAGCTACGTAGAATTAAGTTTCATCGTCTATCATCTAGAATGGAGAGACTAGTTTAGCAGTGGCCCTTTCTCCGCCTTCTTCATTACAGTATTTTTCTCTGCTTCTCAACATCAGCCATCTGAGACGACCATCACACTTTTATTTAATGATAAGGCCAGCCCAGACCCATCCCTCCTCTAATCTCAATATGTATGCATGTGTGTATGAACATATTTTCCTGTCCTGATAAAGAAAGAAATACCAATATCTGTTTGTTTTTAATATATTATTAGTTCTATATCTGTGAAGTCTCTAAGATTCCTTTCTCATCCCTTTCAAATGTGTCAACCTGTGCACAAGTCTCTGAGTATTTAATCAACCAATTCCAAAACAGTCATCATTCAGCTGAGAACACTGTGATAACAAGAAAGATTCAGATTACACAAAGCAAGGTGATCTTATCTGCCTTGTGGGCTCCTTTGAAAGGAGAATTGAAGCAATCCAAATGCCAGATAAAACTCCCATTTTTGATATTTCCTTTTCCAAGAGAGAAAAGGCACTTAGGTGAGACACACAGGCAAAATGTAGACTGTGCACGAAGTTTATTTACTTTGTATACTGTATTAAATGGTATTAATTACAGTTTGGATAAATAAGTTAAAGTGAAATTGGGACTATAGATGCAATAAGCAGATGTTTTTTTGCGCTAATTTCAACCAAGATTGTTAATTTTCAGGAGGAGAAAGGCAGAAGCTCACAATGGCCATCATCCTCATATCCTTTTCTGAGTTAATGTGCTCCAAATGTCAATTCTCTAGCAACTTTCTTGTATACCATTTGGGCTAGGAAGAAGGCAATGCATATGCATTCCAGCAAAGATATACTTTCTATTTTAATATTAATTTAATATCCTGCCTTATTTGTGCAACTTAATTCTGGCTGCATTCTTTTTTAATTTTTATTTATTATATTGTTTTTAAAACAATAACAAAAACATAGTCTTTTTAAAAATGAAAAGAATTCAGCACAACAGTAAACAGTTACAATTAATGGAAATGTTATTTAAATACATATATATTTCTAGTAAACTTACAGTACATAACTATCATTGTTAACCTATTGTATTTTCTATAAATGATTTCCATATTTCCATATACTTGTCCATACAAAGTCTATGTCTATAAGCAATTCATTCATAATTCAGGTGGATTCAGGCCTTCAATCTATTAAGTAAAAGGGGATATATATTTATCTTTTCAATGTTGCAATATCAGTCTTTTGGACATAATAATGATACAGGGAATCCATTAAATTTTTCTGCTGTCAGATTAAGTTGTTCAACAGAATATTATCTGAAAACATGAGCTTTTGTTGCATGATCATATTGATATAATTCACTACTTTCTTTCCAACCTTAGCAAGTATAAGACATTGTATAAACACATGTTTTAGAGAAGCATTATCCTTATTACATGTCCAAGAAAACACTGGTTTTGATCATTCTTTTCTATACAAAATATAATGGAATCCAAAAAAATTCTAAACATTATTTTTTGTTTATATAGGTCACAATTTGAAGTCCATTGATAATCTTCCCACATTCTTGAGTTCTTAATTAGAGATGGAGCACTATATGGCCAAAAGATATTGTTGTATAACATTCTAGCATTGAAATAAAAATGCTGGAAGTTGCAATAAGCAATGTTTGGAAGTTCTGTTCTAAAGCATGTCATTGTCATCACCACCACCACCATCATCATCATCCATCACCGATCAGCCAACCTTATAATTTTATTCTTTTTCCAAAAAAAAAAAATCATCTTGTATTCAAGATACCTAAATAAATACTGTATATCAAATGTAATAATATTTGGTACTGGTATAACACCTGAGATGCTGAGCTTGTCGATCGAAAGGTCGGCAGTTCAGCAGTTCGAATCCCTAGTGCTGCCGTGTAATGGGGTGAGCTCCTGTTATTTGTCCCAGCTTCTGCCAACCTAGCAGTTCGAAAGCACATAAAAAACGCAAGTAGAAAAAATAGGGACCACCTTTGGTGGGAAGGTATCAGCGTTCCATGTGCCTTTGGCGTTGAGTCATGCCGACCACATGACGGAGACGTCTTTGGACAGCGCTGGCTCTTCGGCTTTGAAATGGAGATGAGCACTGCCCCCTAGAGTCGGGAACAACTAGCATGCATTTGTGAGGGGAACCTTTACCTTTTTACCTTACTTAAGGTGTATAAAGGTGTATCTGATTTTATCTCTTCTTGATTGGGTAACCTTTGTTACCAGCTATGTCTGTTCTTTTCAAAGGAACAAATTGTGCACGCGAATGAAAAAGAAGAAACATTTGCCAATAAGGAATGATCAAAATGTAATAATATTTGGTACTGGTATAACACCTGAGATGCTGAGCTTGTCGATCGAAAGGTCGGCAGTTCAGCAGTTCGAATCCCTAGTGCTGCCGTGTAATGGGGTGAGCTCCTGTTATTTGTCCCAGCTTCTGCCAACCTAGCAGTTCGAAAGCACATAAAAAACGCAAGTAGAAAAAATAGGGACCACCTTTGGTGGGAAGGTATCAGCGTTCCATGTGCCTTTGGCGTTGAGTCATGCCGACCACATGACGGAGACGTCTTTGGACAGCGCTGGCTCTTCGGCTTTGAAATGGAGATGAGCACTGCCCCCTAGAGTCGGGAACAACTAGCATGCATTTGTGAGGGGAACCTTTACCTTTTTACCTTACTTAAGGTGTATAAAGGTGTATCTGATTTTATCTCTTCTTGATTGGGTAACCTTTGTTACCAGCTATGTCTGTTCTTTTCAAAGGAACAAATTGTGCACGCGAATGAAAAAGAAGAAACATTTGCCAATAAGGAATGATCAAAATGTAACAATTTTGCGACAAACCACAGCAATAATTAACAAATTGGAAAGTAGCAAGATTGCTCTTTTTGAGGGATGTTACCTCATCAGAGAGAGCAAACCAGCAAAAAGATCACTACTTTGAAGAATATGTTTACTCAGAAATACATATTTATTAAGTGTGTATATGTGCGTGTTTCTGCCTCTCTCTCTCTCTCTCTCTCTCTCTCTCTCTCTCTCTCTGTGTGTGTGTGTGTGTGTATCGCATATGGCCTGGTTACTTGTGGGAGTTCCTATCTCCCATAGCATCTGCCTAGCCAATTCAATCATGCAGAATTGGTGCACTCTGGGTTCCTTCAATTAAACAATGTCATCTATTGGGATTCCAGAAGTGCAACTTCTTTGTGGCAGCACCTGCCCTCTGGAATGAAATTCCATAACCGCCCACTATTGCCCAGATCCATATGGCCCTTCTCGCCACTTTGTTTAGAAGAACTGTGAAGACCTGGATGCTCTTCATCCAGACTTTTGGTGAAGGAAATTGATATTCCTCATTTCCATCCAGTCTGTCATTCTTGCCATGTTTATTCTCCCTTTTAATCAGTTTGTTCTAATGTCCTTTTTTAAATAATTGCGAGCCACCTCAGAGTTGTTGGGAGTCAGGCAATATACAAGTTTAATAAACACAAACCCAGACACAAACATACATACGTCACAGATTCCTATTTCAAGAGTCCAGGTGGTTTGTGAGCATAATGAAATCACATCAACTTTTATCAACTTAGAAATAATAAAAGAAGAAGACAAACAATTAAAAAGTGGGTTCTGGTTGGAAAACAAGCCACTTTTTACTAATCATTGCAGGACGGTCAAATATCACTTCACCATTATAAGTCAAAGTGTCAGAAGAACATTATTTTATTTATTTATTTATTTATTTAATCAAATTTTTATACCGCCCTTCTCCCGAAGGACTCAGGGTGGTTTACAGCCAAATAAAAACAGAACAAACATAATAAATACAGAATAAAATACTATTTAAAAAACTTATTCAATTTGGCCCAAGTTAAAATATCTTTAAAAGAATAAAACCCACTAAAATTAAAACCAGATAAAATCTAAAATCCTATGCCAGTCCTGCGCGGATGAATAAATATGTCTTCAGCTCGCGACGAAAGGTTCGAAGGTCCGAAAGTTGGCGAAGTCCTGGGGGAAGTTCATTCCAGAGGGTGGGAGCCCCCACAGAGAAGGCCCTACTCCTGGGGCCGCCAGCCAACATTGTTTGGTGGACGGCACCCTGAGGAGTCCCTCTCTGTGAGAGCGCATGGGTCGGTGAGAGGCAATCGGTAGCAGTAGGTGGTCCCGTAAGTAACCTGGTCCTAAGCCATGGAGCGCTTTAAAGGTAGTAACCAGCACCTTGAAGTGCACCCGGAAGACCACAGGTAGCCAGTGCAGCCTGTGCAGTAGTGGTGTCACATGGGAGCCATGAGTGGCTCCCTCTATCACCCACGCAGCTGCATTCTGAACCAACTGGAGCCTCCGGGTGCTCTTCAAGGGGAGCCCCATGTAGAGAGCATTGCAGTAATCCAAGTGAGAGGTAACAAGAGCATGAGTGACCGTGCATAGGGCATCCCAGTCAAGGAAGGGGCGCAACTGGCGAATCAGGGAAACCTGATAAAAAGCTCTCCTGGAGACGGTCGTCAGATGGTCTTCAAAAGACAACCGCCCATCCAGGAGAACGCCCAAGTTGCACACCCTTTCCATCGGGGCCAGTGACTCGCCCCCAACAGTCAGCCGCTGCTGCAGCTGGCTGTACCGGGGTGCCGGCATCCACAGCCACTCCGTCTTGGAGGGATTGAGCTTGAGCCTGTTTCTCCCCATCCAGACCCGTACGGCTTCCAGACACCAGGACAGTACCTCGATAGCTTCGTTGGGGTGGCCTGGGGTGGAAAAGTACAGCTGTGTATCATCAGTGTACAGTTGGTACCTAACCCCAAAACCACTGATGATCTCACCCAACGGCTTCATATAGATGTTGAACAGGAGAGGCGAGAGAATCGACCCCTGCAGCACCCCACAAGTGAGGCGCCTCGGGGTCGATCTCTGCCACCCTGCCAACACCGTCTGCGACCGGTCAGAGAGATAGGAGGAGAACCACCAATAAATGGTGCCTCCCACTCCCAAACTCTCCAGCCGGTGCAGCAGGATACCATGGTCGATGGTATCAAAAGCCGCTGAGAGGTCTAATAGGACCAGGGCAGAGGAATAACCCCTATCCCTGGCCCTCCAGAGATCATCCACCAACGCGACCAAAGCCGTCTCCGTACTGTATCCGGGCCGAAAGCCGGACTGGAACGGGTCTAGATAGACAGTTTCATCCAGGTATTGGGGTAATTGACGTGCCACCACACTCTCTACAACCTTCACCACAAAGCAAATGTTGGAGACCGGACGATAATTACCTAAAACAGCTGGGTCCAGGGAAGGCTTCTTGAGGAGGGGTCTCACCACCGCCTCTTTCAAGGCAGCAGGAAAGACCCCCTCCAACAACGAAGCGTTAGTAATCCCCCGGAGCCAGCCTTGTGTCACCTCCTGCATGGCCAGTACCAGCCAGGAGGGGCACGGGTCCAGTAAACATGTGGTGGCATTCAACCTCCCCAACAACCTGTCCATGTCCTCAGGAGCCATAGGGTCAAATTCATCCCAAACAGTCTCAACAAGACGAGTCTCCGACCTCTCACCTGGATCTACCCAATTTTGATCTAACCCATCCCGAAGCTGAATGATTTTATCATATAGATAACCACTAAACTCCTCGGCATGTCCCTGTAATGGGTCATCCCGCTCCCCCTGTTGAAGAAGAGAGCGGGTCACCCAAAACAGGGCAGCCGGGCGATTATCTGCCAATGCAATGAGGGAGGAGACGTAACAACGTCTCGCTTCCCTCAATGCCACTAGGTAGGTCCTACTATATGACCTAACTAGTGTCTGATCAGCCTCCGAATGGCTGGACCTCCAGGAACTCTCTAGGCATCTTCTCATTATAAGTGAACTGCTCTCCTAAAACATTTCGCCTAGGATTCTTGGATCTGAAAAGGATACCAAGGATCCTTGGATCTGGTTACCACCTTTAAAGCGCTCCATGGCTTAGGACCCAGGTACTTACGAGACCGCTTGCTCTTACCCTATGCTTCCCACCGACCCGTACGCTCTCACAGAGAAGGTCTACTCAGGGTGCCGTCCGCCAAACAGTGTCAGCTGGCAGCCCCCAGGAGTAGGGCCTTCTCTGTTGGAGCATCGACGCTCTGGAATAAACTTCCCCCTGGCCTACGTCAAGTGCCTGATCTTCGGACCTTCCGTCGTGAGCTAAAAACATATTTATTTATTCAAGCGGGACTGGCATAATGTTTTAATAGTTTTAATCTTAAACTGGGTTTTTATTGGGTTTTTAAAAATCTTTTATAATTTTTAATTTAAACTTTTAATTATCAGCCTTTTGTAATTTGCTAGGTTTTAATTGTTGGTTTTAATTGTATATGTATTGTGTTTTATTTTTGGCTGTACACCGCCCTGAGTCCTTCAGGAGAAGGGCGGTATAAAAATTTAATAAATAAATAAATAAAAATAAAATAAATAAAGATGTTATTAAACTGATTGATTAAAGGTAAATTTGAAAAATTTATCAACCTCTCAATGAATCCCTCTGGAAACATACTTGTAGGTGTTTACAGATTCCAAATCTCAATGATCATTCTGTAAAGCTTACTTCAATGCTCTCCCCTTGGCATTGTTCACTGTCAAGTATCCTAATATAAGCCTACCAAGCTTATGTCCCTGTAATCAGATAAGGTGAAGTCTTATGGCATGCGGCTTTGTGGTATGCTGCTTTGTGTTACCGTACAAATTTTATTCCAGTTTTCAACTATGGTTAATCCAGTCATTCGTTAAAAAGAAACAAAATTCCAGGCTTCCCAGATGAATTTTTAATTTTTTACTCAATATCAGCTAACAAGGACTCTAAAAGTTGTATCCAATAATCATGTTTTGGGTCTGGTCAGCAAATAAAAAATCGACCAGAAGCGTTGTAGCAATACAGTCAGGAATTAGTGGGCTCTGATGAGCCTGGTGAAATTCTGGGCTGACAAACCACTATCGGGGGGTCTTCAGACAAGATCTGTCCTGTAGAGGAGGATTGGAAGGAGAGGCACCTCAGATGACCAAGAGGGACAGGCAACTTCCTCAAAAGGTCAGAGGAAACTCTTCGACTTGGCAGCGGGGGTGGCAGCCATTGTGGCCGCCACAAAGCTGAGGCAACCGGACTAAGTTTTGATCAGGAACAGTGATTTGGACAGAGTACTGGTGAGTGATTGGCCAGCTCACAGGTAAAAAATAAATAAAATAAATATTTTTAAATTGTTAAAAGGTGCCCCAGCGAAGAAACAGCAGGTAATGGGCATTGGGGAATGTTAATGGAGAGAGAAGAACAAAGCGGAAGTTTAAAGTGTTAAAGCTTGAAACAGAACTTGATTTTTGGTCTAGAATTTGAGTGGAAATAATTATTAGAAGAAGAAACCCAAAATAGCTGTGAAGAGGATTGGAAATAACTTTAAAACTTTTGACCATTGAAGGAAGAACAAAGAAAAAAATTAAAATTAAAAAGCCTTATAAGAGAAATCTTTCAATTGGATGTGGAATTGGATTTTAAATGGGAATTTGGGGAACACGAAATTAAGAAGAAGATGGAAATTGGCAAACATTGGCAATGTGGATTTAATAAATAAATTGGATATTTTCTTAGCTTGTTGATTGGAATTGTGGATTGGAAAGAGACATCTACAGGTGGGAAAAAACATTACAATGGTTAACTTGTACCTTGTGGGGGGGAAAGTTTTTTAAAGTGATAAGAGCAGTGGGAACTTTTGAGGAGGATTTGTTTTCATTTAAGGTGTTTGATCTGGACAACCAAAGAAGGTGGAACATATATTTTTTTTATTTGAATTTATATCCCGCCCTTCTCCGAAGACTCAGGGCGGCTTACACTGTGTTAAGCAATAGTCTTCATCCATTTGTATATTATATACAAAGTCAACTTTATTGCCCCCAACAATCTGGATCCTCATTTTACCTACCTTATAAAGGATGGAAGGCTGGTTCAACCTTGGGCCTGGTGGAACTTGAACCTGCAGTAATTGCAAGCAGCTGTGTTAATAACAGACAGACTTAGTCTGCTGAGCCACCAGAGGCCCTAATTAAACTGAAAATTGGAACAAAGACAACCCAGAAACAATAAAATTGCACAGGAACTAACTGAAATGATTAAAATGATGTATATATCACTCAAATTGGAATTAAATGAAATGATTATAATGATGCATGGAAAACCTAAGCCTGATGAACTAGAGACTGTGTTAGAACATACCCAAGTGGACAAAGAAACCATGAACGAGAAGCAAGAAATTAGTACTAAAGACAAAGACATTGATTATGAAAAAAATGATTATATTGGGTTTAACAATGACAAAAATATTGGAAAAAGAGGAGGAGAGAAAGAAGAGGGGAAGAGACAAAATACAAAAAACCCAAATGAATACACTGGGATCAACAATGGTAAAATAAGAAAGGGGACAAGGGGAAAAAGGAGGAGAGCAGATGGAAATACAGGGCAAATTAGGAGAGTAAGGGACTTTAAAATTAGGGGGAAAGGGGAAAAAGAAAAAAAACAAGAGAATGGGCTAAAGGGAGAAAGAAGTAGTTAATGGATCTAGAATTATAGATGAATGGTAGTAAGTTTAATAGATACAATTATAATACTTGGAATGTCTTTGATTGTAATAATGAGAATTCAGCTAAAGCATTTGAAATTATATTGTATTGTGAAGATGAAAACTGACTTTACTGATTGTTTAATATGAAGAGATTGAAATTGAGAAATAGAATTGAATGATTTTAATGTTATGTACTTAAGTGAATTGTAATAATATATTTGATGGTAGTATTTGGAAAACTGATAAAAAAGAAATGGAAAAAAGGGAAGGAAATGGGTAACACATGTAAAATTATATGAATTAATAACTATAATTGTAATGATGGAATCTAGGTAAAATATTTGAAATTATATTATATTGGGAAAAGGAATATAATTGTAATGATGGAATTTAGGGAAAATATTTGAATATTGTGAAAAGGGAGTAATGGGGAAATATTTGAATAAGAGGATTTAGAGTTGGGGTTAGGTTTTAGAAAAATGATTGACTTTAATTTAAAGGGTTTCAATTTAAAAAAATAGTAATGGGGGGGAGAAAAATTGATTAAGATTAGAGAGTAGGGTGAATGTAATATTATTTATATACCAGAAAAAAACAGAAGAAAAAATAGAGAGATAAAATATTATGGCAAAAAGTGAAATATATTAATTATATTGGAAATAACTAAAAGCGGTATAGGTTTTGACTCGGCCAATACTCTGTTCAGAAAAAATGTATTGTTTGTTTGTCTGTATGTGTGTTTGTTTTGGAAAAAAAACAAAACTTTTCTATAAAAAAAAAGCAAATCAAAAATCATTTGATGACTAAACCTATGCTCCTAACAATGCTTGGTATGTACCGTGTTTTCCCCCAAAATAAGCCCTCCCCTGAAAATAAGCCCTCCCCCAAAAATAAGCCCTCCTCGAAAATATTTAAATGCATGCTCAGCCAGTCTGGTTAGGGTTAGGGAGACAGAGCTGGAAATCAGGTAAGACGGCAAGAGGAGCCCCGTCTTGCTTCAAGCGCTCCAAAATAATAAGACCTCCCTGAAAATAAGCGCTTATTTCAGGGTTCAGAAAAATATAAAACAGCGTCTTATTTTCAGGGAAACATGGTATGTATGTAAGTATATACAGTATGTACGTGTATTTATACATATATATAAACACAAATTTTGTGGGTTTTTTAATGTGCAAGAATACATTGCATTCTGAATCTCTACATGACTGATTTTAATTAGTTATATGAATTTCAGAATTTTTAAGCTTTAGGTGTACTGATGTGATGGTGATAGATGATGTTTTGCTTTAAGCTTTTGAATTATATACAGTATTTTGTATTCTGGTCTGGCTTTAAACCACAATTAAAATATTCAATGCAAGTACATAAATTTGAATGTAATGTAAGTTTTAATGTAAGTAATATACTTAATATGCTTACTAACCTACTCCACTAATTATGCTTCTTAATAAAAATGAATGCATTCTTTCAATCTAGGTGACTTCATAGACATGTGCATATAGCTAGCTTAGCAATAGTGTAGAAAAGTTCTGCTATTGCCTTCAATGGGATTATTTTTCAGCCTAGCCCAAAGTCCTTGCATTTTTGGGTGATCCCTCACTGAATTAAGATCATTGCCCTCTCCTTTTTATCTTCATGTTTCCTTCATTGGAAGCAAAATATAAATAAAATCCTTGAAGTTGTGTGTGCAGAAAATATTTTATTGTAATTTTAGCAAGACCACACTTGGAATACTGGAATTTTGGTGACCACAATATAAAAAATACTGAAAGTCTACAAAGAATGCAAAGAAGAGCAATAAGGATGATTAGAGGGCTGGAGGCTAAAACATATGATGAATGGTTGTAGGGAACTAGGTATATCTAGTCTAACAAAGAGAAGGGCTAGGAGTAACATGATAACAGTGTTCCAATATTTGAAGGGCTGCACAAAGAAGAGGTGTTTTCCAAAGCACCAGAAGTAGGACAAGAAACAGAGGATGGAAACTAATAGAGGAGAGAAGCAACTTACAACTAAGGAGAAATTTCCTAACATTGAGAACAATTAATCTGTGGAATGGCTTGTCTCCAGAAGCTATGAGTGCTCCATCACTGGAGGCTTTTAAGAAGAGATTGGATAATCATTTGTCCAGATTGTAGTAGGTATGTAGGAATATTTTTTTCAAATTGTTTATGGGTTGCCATCAAAATAAGGAAAATATTTATTTCAAATAAACCAGAAGGAAAGATAATTTAAAATATATTTTCCAAGATTTCCCCCAAAAGATTATGATAAATTTCCATTGTTCAGGTTGGGCCTTTTGTTCAGCTGGAATTCTTAATCCTTCCACCAAAGACTTCTTCCTTCAGCCCACCTATAGAAAGATAGAAATAATAGATCATTCCGCCCAAAACTCAGAACTTCTAAATTTAAAAAAGCATTGTGTCTAATCTTAACCCTAAGGACTTAAGCGATAACTGTGTATACAGTTATACAGTGTATACAGATAACCCATAGAGTCATGAGCAAATGGTGAAAGATGTTAATGAGAAATTCTCTTAACCAAATATCTTAAAAATAAAAAGGACTTTATTGGGAAACTGCACTGAATATTGCCAACCTTCTGGTATTTTGAAGGGCCCTGAAGACCTGACTCTAGACTCCCACCTTTGACAAGGATGACTGAATCTCCTTTCCTTCTTTTTCTTTATTCCCTCGGGGTTTGTTATCTGAGCCATCTTTGTTCTTTTTGTTTTCTGTTGTTTCCTTCCTTTTAAAAGGTTTTAACATTTCTAAACCACCCAAAAACATTGGGAGTTGGGCGACCTATAAATTTAATAAATAATTAAATTTATTAAAGATAAAGAGCAGAGCCGCCAAGAGGATTATTAAGTGCTGGAACAAGACTAATGAGCAGGCAGGGACCCCCCACAGGTACCCCATGCATGCGCACTGGTTTCTCCACCACCGCCCCCGTGCATGTGCAGCAGAGTCCCAAAGACTATTTCCACACAAATTAACCATTCATCAACTGAAATGAAATATAAAATATATTCCAATCAGAGGCGGGTTTCAGCAGGTTCTGACCAGTTCTGGAAAACTGGTAGCAGAAATTTTGAGTAGTTCGGAGAACCGGTAGTAAAAATTCTGACTGGCCCATCTATTCTCTACTTCCCAAGTCCCAACTGATCAGGAGGAAATGGGGATTTTGCAGTAACCTTCCCCTGGATTGGGGTGGGAATGGAGATTTTACAGTATATTTCCCCTGCCACACCCACCAAGCCACATCTACCAAGCCATGCCACACTCACCAAGCCACACCCACAGAACCGGTAGTAAAAAAAAATTGAAACCCACCACTGATTCCAAAATCATTTTTCTTTTTAAAAAATTGGTTTTGTAATTTTTTTTTAAAAAAATATCCCCTTCCTGGGCCCCTTTTGAGCTCCATGGGCCCTGGAACAATTTACCAGCTGAACCCCCTTCTCCTCAGGCCTGTATAGGAGAAATACTCCAAAGCAACAATCCTAGCCCATAATTTCAAATAAAATCAGTATAGACTAGTTACTTTTTATCTCTGCTTCACTTATAGCACATATTCTTTACATATATTGGTGGGAAAGAACTAATGTGATTCCTCTGCCTCCTTTTCCCTTCCTTCCTCCCTTCCTCCCTCCCTTCCTTCCTTCCTTCCTTCCTTCCTTCCTTCCTTCCTTCCTTCCTTCCTTTCTTTTTTTCTTTTTTCTCCTCACTACTTTTGTCTGTACACTAATCTTCAATTGACCGAAAGTGAACAATAAGTGAAAGTCTTTCTCCCAAATATCCAGATACGATATTCTGGGTCTATCACAGTTCAGAAATTATTTTGGACCAAAATTTCTAAGAAACCTTGGTGAAACCTTCCCAATTTTTCCTCTTTATAAATAGAATTACATGGGACTACTCCTCCTATTTTTTAGGGATATTTTTAGGGAAACAAAGGCTGAAATTAAACCTGGAATAAGTTCATCAGATATTTCAGATTGCTACATTTGTTTTACCTCAAGAGTCTCAAGTGGTCTTCTGTCTGCTGGAAATCATTCAGAATTCAGAATTTTATTGAAAATGTTGGCCACTGAGCTGCTAGTGTAAGACAAGATGACAGTAGCCAAAGCATCTTGAAATACCATGTTCCTTATTAAGAGACAGAGATATAAAGAATACAAAGGTCCAGACTTCAAGAAATGCGCATAAAATTTCTGAACTTAAGGAAAGATGGAACGATTGGTTCATTAACAAATATGATGAGAGCAGGGGTGGGCTTCAAAAATTTTAGCAAGGGCTTCTCTGTCCAGTTGCTGGGTGGGCGTGGCCATGGTGGGCATGGCCTACTTAGCCTCCTGCCCCACAGCGGAGGGAGGGGTTTCACCCTCCCCAAGCTCCTGACGTTTCTCCAGGAGTGAGAAAATGGCCCCTTTCCAGACTTGTGGAACTTCTGGGAGGCCCATTTTTCACCCTTCCAGAGCCTCTGCATGGGCCCTGCATTTATCTGGCATCCAAAATGGGCCATGTGGAATCTCCTGGGAGGGGAGGGGTGGGTATGACAGTCCTTGCAACTAATGGTTTGGCGAACCAGATTTAAAATTAGCATCCAGTTCAACAGAACTGGTCCGACCTGGCTGAATCCGGATGAGAGGAGTCTGAAGGCTTGTAAACCAGGATGTCTCATGCAAGTCCAAAAGACCATTATATAGCAAATATACTTTAAAGAAAGTACTATAAATGAAATGAAGCCTGACTTTCACTAATAAAAGCTGAGAATATGGTACTGGAAATTACATAGTTGAAGAATCTATCTCATAACCCAAATCACAATCTGGGGGAAAAAATAATATTACTGGAAAAATGCTAGACTATAATGCTCTAGTCTCCAATCTAGGACCTTCCCTTCTTCCTCCAGTTTCCCAATGGGAATTAATTGGAAGATCTTTCAACTGCTTAGAAAATACTAAGAAAAGTAATATTGTCCTTGCACAAAGAGAGTTGGCAAGAGGGCAATCAATATATCTAGTGATGAAATCAAGATTTTCTTCCCTATTTCTTCCTATTTGGGGCATAGAGACCTTTCCCATGGTTTTGCATTTGTATTAAAGTACTGATCTAGTGAAAGTGGGGACTCATAGCTATTCAGACTTGTTTGGAATATAGCAGTAATGAGAAGATACACCACCAAATGTGTTAAACATTATATCAATTATTCATTTGAATTTATTCCAGAAAAGTGTTTGGTTTAAGAGAGGAGAAGGAAGAAGAAGAGACAGAAACTGTAACTACATCTCAGTCAGCAAGTCAAGTTAGAAAAGACCAGTATTTTAAGAAGTATATGATAATCACACTATAAAACAATAGTTGGAAACCATTATCCAATTATTGAAATTAACCCAAAATCAAATGAAAATATCAAAAATATAGTGGACATTAAATAATTAAAATTACAACAGAGTACACAGAGTCACCAGTAAAGAAAATTGTGACACCAAAATAGATCTGCTTAACTTATTATTAAAAGAATATAACTTGAGGCAAATTCCAGAAGGATTGCTTAGTTATCATAGTACAGCAAGGGGGGAAATGTGTTTCCTTGGATGAAAAGTGAAAATAGGCTACTCTACTAAATGGGAAAGCATTATTCTTTATAATGAGACTGCTGTGCTCAAATCTCGAAAAATACTAAGACATTTATTTGCTAATAAGTTCAAGTATTGTACCAATTGTCTTGTTATTATTTCAAGTCATTCCTTTCACTGAAGTATCCAGCTTTTCCTAGTTTGTTTCGTCTAGTTATATAGGATTTAAAGTTTCCAGAATTCTCTTTAACAAACCTCCCCCTCTACTAGTGGGGAATTCTGGGGATTCTTCCAAGGAAGGATATTGGTTTGGAAAAGCCTAGTGTGCAAGCTACAGATAATATTGACTATTTTTCTATAAAATTCAAGATAAAAATTGTATTTACAAATCCCCGGGTCCAAAATCTAATTGTTCTAAACCATTTGAGCAGGCAGATGCCTGCAAGGATGAATATGAGGTAACCCAGGGATGTGCAGACTCCAAACATATTTGTTTTTGTTCTCATTTTTCACTAGAATACTGAGATCCACCAGCTGAAATTCAAATTTATGGTCTCACTGGGCTTTGTTAATGCTAAAAGAATTATTAAAGAATGAATCTAGGGCATCAATTTAGTAAAAGATTTAAGCTTGTCCCTAGCTACCCTCTCATATCAGAAACTTTTCTGCAGTATCAGAAATGATTCCCAAGAGTTTGTGCAAAACTTTTAATGCCTGGAATTTTAAGGGTTGCAGTCAAGCAAGACTGTCCCTCACATGACTTATATAAGCAAAGCAGCCCTATTGCTTCATCTTGCCTCACTTCTAAGGTTTCCTCTAGTAATTACAATTGTCAGAAAAGAGCATATGCATAAACACTATACCCGCACAGAAGATCATTGTGAGACATCCAGGACCAGAAGGGTTGGAAGCAGAGGTGGTATTCAGCCGGTTTGTACCAGTTCAGGCAAACCGGTAATGGCAATTGTGGATCCCGGATGTAATGCCGTCCTATTTAGCCACTTTTTTGAGGCTGTGCGCATGCACAGAAGGCATGCGTGAAAGCAAAGCGCATGCATGGAAGGCCGGGCACATGCACAGAAGGCCGGGTGCATGTGTGGAAGGTGGTAGTAAGAATATTCAACTCTGAATCGAACCTGGCTGATGCCATCTTGTGCTGTTTCAGAGTTTCCACCCACTATGGGGGGAGGATGAGGGGAAAATAACTAGACCATCTCGTAGACACAATAAAGCACTCTCCCATGGGAACCAAGGTCATCCCAACAGGTGGCAGGAGGAGGAGGAACAGAAGTGATCGACAGAGCCCGCCACCTGCTTTGATTGGACAGTGTGACTCCCCTGTGACACCTGGGGAGGGGAAAACTTTGATCTTTTGATTATGTATTAAACACGGGAAACTTTTTAGAGTTGGTTTTCACTGGCTGTGCTGATATGATGTATCCAATAAACATGTTCTCTGAGGAACATTCCTGCCTTGGTGTTCTGATTTCTTTGGATGCAGTACTCGGAACAGGGACAATCACATTACAGAAAAATATATTTTTATTTCCACCTAGCTTTTGTCATTGCAGCAATCTACTTTGATAGCGAAGGGAGGTGTCCCTATTGCTAAGCACTTGAGAAAGAGGTATTCTTAGTCATCACAAAAATTATTCAGTGGTTTATCATTGTTTCTAATCTGACTTTGGCCTCCTGCTCTAGGCTACAAACACATGCATGCACAGCTAAGTTATGGAAATCCCAGGTCATTTAAGTTGCGCATTTTGAAGAGTTTGAGCCTTTGTCAACATACATAGCTAGCTATAATTTACTAAACCTGTCCAGGCTAGACAAGGCAATGACCTCTATCCCTTCATCAGTTGTGGGAACAGCACAAGTGCTAAAATGAAAATAGCAATGAAGGATGCCAAACAATTTATCTTTTTCAAGAGCCAGAACTATCAATCATTTTATCTTGTTTTCTACTGAGATATCTTTTCTTCTCTGTATAAAAATTTCCTCTCTGAAGCTCACCAATTTCATTACTCAAGTAGCTTCTTTCCATTAGAATCAATCACAGCACATCTAGGATTGGATGCCATGAAAGCCAAATCATGATTAGAGAGTGGATTGAGATATGAGAAATGCTAACAGATTATAGACACCCGCTTGAAATTATTCATATTAATATTAAATTAATAATTGGCATATTACTTTCCATCATTCTCTAACTGTTTCAATGACCCCTTTCAATATGATGCAATTTTTTTTAATGCAGAATTATTATCTCAGTTTCTTTCTGCTGTACTTTAATGTATGTAAATATATATATATCAGAGTGTTGAAGAAGCTGTTACTGGAGTTCACACAATGTGTCGTTCAAGTTCTCTTACCAAAGAAAGCGTTCTGTTAGCTTTCTTGTATATGCAGGTTACTACAGAAAAGTAAACCATCTGGATGAATTAATTAGATTCTCAAGCCAAATTTTTCATCCAATCATATTGTACAGTGTATAAGTCCAGGTTGTTCTGTTTTGTCTGTTCTTTCTTTGAATGAACTTGCGGAAAAGATAACAGAGTCCTGATGATAGAATGAGCAGAAAAGAATATGCTCCGATATTTGAAATAAAAGCCCTCAGGTTCTTTGTTTGCTTTGATCTAGGAAGCTTTGTGGAATTCAGAGAAATCTGATCCATCATTAATTGCTTTCAATAAAATGCAAATCACCAGTTGGAACTGTTTCAAGGCTACTCAGCATTCAGTATATGTGGAAGATTAAAAAAAAACTATAGCTAGTCTAAGAAATCTAGTAATGAGGGATAATAAGGGATAGAAATATATAGGTACATTTTTTTTTCTTTTGCTTTTAAACTAATAGAAAATTGCATTTTTTTGTTGTTATGACAGTGATGCTTTAGATTTAGATTAAGTGGAAACACTTATTTTTCTTTTAAACATATTTATCCACAAAAATCTCTACTCTAAATTACTCTATCTAAAATGGACAGCTAACATCAAAAACATCATCAAAAAAGCACAAGAAAGAATGTTCTTTCTGTGCCAACTCAGAAAGCTCAAACTGCCCAAAGAGCTGCTGATTCAGTTCTACAGAGGAATTATTGAGTCTGTCATCTGCACCTCTATCTATAACTGTCTGGTTTGGTTCTGCAACCAAACAAGACAGACACAGACTTCAATGGATAATTAGAACTGCAGAAAAAATAATTCTACCAACCTCCTTCAGTTGAGGATCTGTTTACTACACGAGTCAAAAAGTGAAAATATCTATACACCCCTCAGATCCTGGACATAAATTGTTTCAATTTCTACCCTCAAAACGACGCTATAGAGCACTGAACACCAGAACAATAGACACAAAGACAGTTTTTTCCCGAATGCCATCACTCTGCTTAACAACTAATTTCCACAACACTGTCAAATAATTTACTAAGACTGTATTATATTATTCTTCTCTTCCTGACTAGTATCTATCTCTTCCCACTTATTACTATAACCATGTGCTTGTATCTTTCAATTAATATTATTTTAACTTGTTTCCTAGTACGATTTGATAAGCTTATTAGTAACCTTGACTATCACTAAGTGTTGTATCTTTTTATTCTTGATGAATGTATTTTATTCTCCTTATGTACACTGAGAGCATATGCACTAAGACAAATTCCTTGTGTGTCCAATCACACTTGGCCTTATGAATTCTATTCTATTCTATTCTATTCTATTCTATTCTATTCTATTCTATTCTATTCTATTCTATTCTACTCCATCTCCATTTATCAGTGGCAAGGCTAGAACTGAGAAAGCATCATTGTTCTCATCCCAAAATATTCTTAGGAATCAATCAAAAAAGGTAGCATGCTGGTCATGACAGCATGATTGAAGCTCTACTTTTTTTATACATAAGGGGGAAGGGTTTTGTTGGGGAGAGCCAGTGATCACCATTTTGCCTTTCTTAACCCCCTCCATGGGTAATGTTAGAGATGCTAGGTTGCACTTTTATTTTTGTTTATTTTTTTTTCTAATATCCACTAGAAAACATACATTTTCATCTCTGACAGGTCATGTTCATAAAATACTGACAGAATAAGAAGAAACTTTTTATAAAACGAAATAAAGTATATCTCTTTTTTGCTTAGTAAGATCATAAAACTCATGCGTTCTACCCAATGACATGAAATATTAACAGTGTTATGCAGTCAGTCTATTCTTCCATAAAATATACTACACAAAGATTATGAGCAATGTTTTTGAAGCAACCATAGATTTTATTGTGAGTGGATATGTAGGTAATATCATGTACACATTGATAGATTAAATTTAATTCCATCCAGCATGCATTGATCAAAAACCAAAGTAAATTCTAGATGGGAATTATTATAACTGATCACTCAGAAAGAGTAAGTACCCATAATAATAGAATTGAATAGAATTCTTTATTGGCCAAGTGTGATTGGACACACGAGGAATTTGTCTTTGGTGCATATGCTCTCAGTGTACATTAAAAGACAAGATACATTTGTCATGAACCATATGGTACGACACTTAATGATAGTCATAAGGTACAAATAAGCAATCAAATAATACTAGGAAACAATCAATATCAAAATAAATTATAAGGATACAAGCAACAAAGTTACAATCATGCCATCATAAGTGGGAGGAGATGGGTGATAGGAATTATGAAAAGACTAATAGTAATAGTAATGCAGCCTTAGTGAATAGTTTGACAATGTTGAGGGAATTATTTGTTTAGCAGAGTGATGGTGTTCGGGAAAAAACTGATCTTGTGTCTAGTTGTTTTGGTGTGGAGTGCTCTATAGTGTTATTTTGAGGGCAGGAGTTGAAACAATTTATGTCCAAGTTGTGAGAAGTCTGTAAATATTTTCACAGCTCTCTTTTTGACTCATGCAGTATACAGGTCCTCAGTGGAAGGCAGGTTGGTAGTAATTGTTTTTTCTGTAGTGACCAGTAGACAGGATGACCAGTAGACAGGAAATCTAGTGCACGTATTACAATCCAGAGAAACATATGGTTTTATTCCATGTATTAGAATCATGCTAAACTCTTCTGATCACCTTGTTAAACGAGGAAAGATATTTTATTAAACAGTCTAGGTTCACAGAATCATAGTAAAAAAGGGTCCATAAAAAGCATCAAATCCAAACTCTTGCTCATTACAAGTGCCAAAGAGTTCAACTACTTTAAAAAATGATTATGTCTTCATTAAAAACAAAGAATGTCCTTAGGACATCTCATTCTCCTTATCTTAATATCTTTAATCCCCAAAGACATGTTCATTATAGATGATATTAAAATTAAAGAAGGCTGAAATTTGAGCAGGATCTTTCTTTGAACACAATTAACTAAAAAAGAAGAAGAGTTGACTCTGGATCTGCTCCATGTCCAAATCTGAAACACACACCTTGTGCACCAAACAAATATAAGTATATAAGAAACAAGACCAAAACAATAACATCTGTTGTATATTCTGTTAATACATGTTAATCAATAGATTTGCATACACATTTCTGATCATTGTGAGTCAACTGATATGAACATACCTAGAATAAATAATGGCTAACTTTTCATTTGTTTCTTCAATAATTCTAGCTGTCAAAGCCCAGTTGACTGATATGTATCCATCTTTTTTTTTAAAAAAAATGGTATAGTGAGACAGTTTAGTATAGTGCTGGTGGAGAAATAGGAGATCTTGATTTCTAGTCCTCCCTTTAACATGAAAACCAATGTGGTGACTTTTAGCCAATCTCTTTCTCTGAGGTAAATTCACCTCACAGGGATCCTATTGTGGGTAAAATAGGATACAAGAGCCTTCTGTAGATTACCATGAGTAGTATTAAATAAATTGATGGATGGAAATAAATAAATCAGTAACAAATTTTAGGAGGTGGCTAAGTAGTCATTTTAGTCACAACTTCCACTACAGTTTAGGAATTGGGCAGCATATGCTACCATAGACATAGAGAGAGAGAGAGAAACTACCAACAGACTCTTACAACCACATAACATCACCATAGCACACAATCAACTAAAGTCCTTAAAATATCCTAAGTAAAACAAAAGACTCAGCAGCCTCAGAAGAAAAAACAGGGCTCATCATTACAAAGTAAGAACTGTAATAGCCATTATTTAGGACAAATAGGCAGAAGACTAGTAGAGCACATCCATGAACACCAACTAGCAGTCAGAAAGCTTGACGGAAACACCTTAATTTCACAACATATGGACAGATTTAACCATAGTTTCAACTGGGAAAATATGAGTATTCTAGACCAAACCAATTCCAAAACCAGTAGAGTGTTCCTGGAAGCCTGGCACTCTGACAAATTGACCATCAACATGGATGTAGAGTTACATAACATTTACATGAGTTATCAAAAGAGACAATCAAAAAGGAAACAAAAAGACCAAAACATCTTCTCACCAGCAAACCACACCCAGATGAGCAGAGATTAACACCAAGATTAACACTAGACCAACAATCAAGAAGTAAGCAATACCTCAATGAAGGAACTACCAACTGAGATAAACAAGCTGGCAACAACTAATCCTAATCAAGGAAGCCCCAAGAACATCCCCACTTCCAAGGCAAGCCACTAGTATATATATATATATCTGGAAGGGAGTATATCTCCCTTCCAGATCTGACAGTGTTCCCTGAATGAAATATCTGTAAAAAAAAACCAGCCAAACTCAGAGAGCAGCAAGGACCCTCCAGACATATTGTATTTACAATCTTTTACATAGGCCTATTTAGATTCCCATGCATGCTCACCAGTGGTGGGTTGCCTCCGGTTCGGACCAGTTCTATAGAACTGGTAGTAAAACCAGCAGGAGGCTCCGCCCACTGACCCGAATGTCATCAAAAACGATCTGCGCATGCACACACGGACACGATGCGAACTGGTAGTAAAAGTAAGTAGGACAAATCCCTGATGCTCACACACCTCTTCAACCTTCTGCCAGTACTTGTTCATCTGAGCAGTCACAATCAGAGGTATGGAAAGAAAATGCAGAATCAGCCAGCTGATCAGTCAAAGGCACATTCAGGATAAATAGATGGTATAAATGTATGGCTTGGTAGCTGATTTTTCACACCGGGACCACAAAATGCCTCAATCTTCAGGGTGCTGATATGCACCTACCCATGAACCACAATAGAAATCCAAATTCTGCTAAGCCATTCAGAACTCTCTGTTTTCATTGACAGCAGGTGCTGTCCTCTGTTTCCAGGGATGTTTACACTATTTTTGTTTTCATCAGCCTCACAGCCTGAAAAGCAGACATCAGATGTAAAACAAAGCTGTGGTTTTGAAAAATGAAGGCTCATTCATCACTGTCTGAAAATTTGATACCTATTTCTCCAAGAAAACTGCCCACAAATATTACACGTAGGCTCTTTCCACGCACACACACACACTTTAAATTCATATCTATAATTGAACCTTTTTACACAGTCTAGTAAATAAACATATGAAGAAGAAATAGGATGTTGCTGCTGCGTCTGTTCTTAGATACCTGGCTTGGATCTTTGAGATCAGTTCTCATTAGAGGGAGCAAAATAGTCAGATAAGGAAAACAGTGAACACATGTGTAGTCTTTCACCTAAAATATTTATTTATTTATTATTTTATTTATTTGTCACATTATATATAAGCATAAGCATGAAATAACTATACGACATATAAATATATATATAACCATAAGTATGTAATAACTATATGGAATTGTATACAATCAAAGGGAACATTAGGACAGGAACGGAAGGCGCGTTGGTGCTCTTACGCACGCCCCTTACAGATCTCTTAGGAATGGGGTGAGGTCAATAGTAGATAGTTTTTGGTTAAAGCTTTGGGGATTTTGGGAAGAGACCACAGAGTCTGGTAGTGTATTCCAGGCATTAACAACTCTGTTTCTGAAGTCATATTTTCTGCAATCAAGATTGGAGCGGTTCACATTAAGATTAAATCTATTGTATGCTCATGTGTTGTTGTGATTGAAGCTGAAGTAGTCTTCAACAGGAAGGACATTGTAACAGATGATTCTATGAGTTAAGCTCAGGTCGTATCGAAGGCGGAGTTCTAAATTTTCTAAACGCAGGATTTCAAGTCTGGTGGGATAAGGTATTTTGTTGTGATCAGAGGAGTGGAGAACTCTTCTTGTAAAATATTTCTGGACATGCTCAATTGTATTAATGTCCGAAATGAGGTATGGGTTCCAGACAGGCGAGCTGTATTCAAGAATTGGTCTAGCAAATGTTTTATATGCTCTGGTTAGTAGTGTAATATTTCTGGAGAAGAAGCTATGCAAGATTAAGTTTACAACTCTTAAAGCCTTTTTTGCAATGTATTGTATCTAATTGTAGAAATAAAATATTGTATTTAATTGTAGAAACATTGGCAGAGCAGGGTATCTTCGACTTGGATGTACTTGGAACTCCAGCATATGAGTACAAAATCACAATCCATAAGGCTGGGAGAATGGCATTAACAAAGAGGTTATTTCCACACTACTGATTTAAAGCATCTTCTGGCATCACACAGCCATTATTAAGGCTACTGATTTCAATGCTGGCTGGGTGATGTTAGAAGATGCTATACAGTAAGTCACTACTGAAGATCCTCCCTGACTGATGGGAAAATGCCTTGAACTATTCATAAGAGTAAGGCTGGGCTTCTGGAAAATAAAGGCTTTCAGTTTAAATTTAAGAGATTTAAAATGTAGGCAGAAATGACAATTCTAATAAACATAAGTTTCTGTTTGGGTTGTGGCCTTTGATAACTCTCCCTTAAATCATTGACCAAAAGATAAACAAATGCTGGAGCAACATATGTTTTGTCAGAGTTTGTTACAAAAAATCAAATCCAGAAGCACACACAGATAAACTGATTCAACTGGATTCATTAACTTCTTTACATACATAATAGTGAATGAAGTATTTACAATACAAAACAAGATTCTTTTTCAATGTAATAGTAGTTACAACACAAGGCAGGAGAGAACAGTTATCTTCATTTCAAAAGAGCAGACAAGCATGCACAGACTGCTTGGTTTTAGTTTCAATTCTCTGCACAGAATCAGAAGCTGCAGACTAAGACACACCCTGGCTCCAGACTGCTTCAGTTCCCAATTGGCTGACTTAGTTGCTATGCCTATTCATTGGGTGACCTTGTTACCATGTCTTCCCAGTCATGAATATTCTGGGATGTTTCAGTTTCTTTGCACCTGTAAAAAAATGTGCAATCCTTCCTTTAACACGTCCTTTAACCTTGCTTTAGCTAGGAATCATGGTGGCACAGTGGTTAGAATGCAGTAATACAGATAATTCTGCTGACTGTCAGCAGTTTAATTCTCATTGGTTCAAGGTTGACTCATCCTTCCATCCTTCCAAGGTGGGTAAAATGAGGACCCAAATTGTTGGGGGCAATATGGTGACTCTGCAAACTGCTTAGAGAGAGTTGTAAAGCACTGTGAAGCGGTACATAAGTCTAAATGCTGTTGCTATTGTTATTCATTAAATCCGTGAACTTCACTCTCCCACTTGAGAATTCTTTACTTCTACCCTTTTAATATCTTTTAATTTTTCTGTTTATCCTTTCCCCGATAGTGTGGTTGAGTCTCTTGAATAGGAGTGTCTCCAATCATTTGTTGAATATATGTTCACAGACCTTAGAGATAGCAATTCACATCCATTTTTTTGTACAGAAAAAACACGCTCACATAGATCAATTGGACATTGGTATACTGAATACCAATACAGTGTACCCAGTGCCTGGAGGCCAAACTATAGCGGTGCAGTCTTTTCATTTCCAAATCGTCCCCCTCTGCAGTAGGAGAATAATGTGAGAAAGACTATAGCCTGCATGCCCAGCTTTAGAAGCTGAGGGATGCCACATTTTTCTGCTCCTTCTAAAACAAAAGACTTTGGTGAAGATTTCAAGATGACCACACCTAGAGTACTGCATTCAGTTTGGTCACCACACCATAAAAAAGATGTTGAGATTCTAGAACAGGGGTAGTCAACCTTTTTATACCTACCACATACTTTTGTATCTCTGTTACTAGTAAAATTTTCTAATCGCCTACCGGTTCCGCAGTAATGCGCCGTGTATCATCGTCTGCGCATGCCTCTCACGCATCGTGGATTGGATTTGGAGAGGGGGGCAGCTACCAGCTCTGCTTGTCTATTACAGCTGGGTGGTGTGGGGGGAGATGTGCAAGCTATTCTGGGATGAGGCTCTTTTGTTTGCGGTCGCACTATAAGGCTACTGATTTCAATGCTGGCTGGGTGATGTTAGAAGATGCTATACAGTAAGTCACTACTGAAGATCCTCCCTGACTGATGGGAAAATGCCTTGAACTATTCATAAGAGTAAGGCTGGGCTTCTGGAAAATAAAGGCTTTCAGTTTAAATTTAAGAGATTTAAAATGTAGGCAGAAATGACAATTCTAATAAACATAAGTTTCTGTTTGGGTTGTGGCCTTTGATAACTCTCCCTTAAATCATTGACCAAAAGATAAACAAATGCTGGAGCAACATATGTTTTGTCAGAGTTTGTTACAAAAAATCAAATCCAGAAGCACACACAGATAAACTGATTCAGCTGGATTCATTAACTTCTTTACATACATAATAGTGAATGAATACACTATTCATACAAATACAAAACAAGATTCATTCAATACAAAACAAGATTCTTTTTCAGTGTAATAGTAGTTACAACACAAGGCAGGAGAGAACAGTTATCTTCATTTCAAAAGAGCAGACAAGCATGCACAGACTGCTTGGTTTTAGTTTCAATTCTCTGCACAGAATCAGAAGCTGCAGACTAAGACACACCCTGGCTCCAGACTGCTTCAGTTCCCAATTGGCTGACTTAGTTGCTATGCCTATTCATTGGGTGACCTTGTTACCATGTCTTCCCAGTCATGAATATTCTGGGATGTTTCAATTTCTTTGCACCTGTAAAAAAATGTGCAATCCTTCCTTTAACACGTCCTTTAACCTTGCTTTAGCTAGGAATCGTGGTGGCACAGTGGTTAGAATGCAGTAATACAGATAATTCTGCTGACTGTCAGCAGTTTAATTCTCATTGGTTCAAGGTTGACTCATCCTTCCATCCTTCCAAGGTGGGTAAAATGAGGACCCAAATTGTTGGGCGCAATATGGTGACTCTGCAAACTGCTTAGAGAGAGTTGTAAAGCACTGTGAACCGGTACATAAGTCTAAATGCTGTTGCTATTGTTATTCATTAAATCCGTGAACTTCACTCTCCCACTTGAGAATTCTTTACTTCTACCCTTTTAATATCTTTTAATTTTTCTGTTTATCCTTTCCCCGATAGTGTGGTTGAGTCTCTTGAATAGGAGTGTCTCCAATCATTTGTTGAATACATGTTCACAGACCTTAGAGATAGCAATTCACATCCATTTTTTTGTACAGAAAAAACACGCTCACATAGATCAATTGGACATTGGTATACTGAATACCAATACAGTGTACCCAGTGCCTGGAGGCCAAACTATAGCGGTGCAGTCTTTTCATTTCCAAATCGTCCCCCTCTGCAGTAGGAGAACAATGTGAGAAAGACTATAGCCTGCATGCCCAGCTTTAGAAGCTGAGGGATGCCACATTTTTCTGCTCCTTCTAAAACAAAAGACTTTGGTGAAGATTTCAAGATGACCACACCTAGAGTACTGCATTCAGTTTGGTCACCACACCATAAAAAAGATGTTGAGATTCTAGAACAGGGGTAGTCAACCTTTTTATACCTACCGCCCACTTTTATATCTCTGTTAGTAGTAAAATTTTCTAACCGCCCACCGGTTCCACAGTAATGCGCCGTGTATCATCGTCTGCGCATGCCTCTCACGCATCATGGATTGGGTTTGGGGGGGCGCCGGCTACCAGCTTTCTTGTCTGTTACAGCTGGGTGATATGGGGGGGAGATGCGCGAGCTATTCTGGGATGAGGCTCTTTTGTTTGCGGTCACACTATAGTGCCATATAGTTTCACTTACGTAATGTGAACTAATCCTATGCGTGGGTGATACAAACTGGGCATGGCTAGTCTAGTGAAGAGAAAGACCAGGGGAGACATGATAGCCATCTTCCAATACTTGAGAGGCTACCACAGAGAGGAGAGGGGTCAAGATTTTCCAGAGCACCTGAAGGCCAGACAAGGAATAATGGATGGAAATTGACCAAGGAGAGATTCAACCTAGAAATGAGGAGGAACTTTCTGACAGTGTGAACAATCAACTAATGACAAACTTGACAACAGTTTGCTTTCGGATGTTGTGGGAGACTTGAGACTTTCAAGAAAAGATTGGACTGCCATTTGTCAGAAATGGTATAGGGCCTCATGCTTGAGCAGGCGGTTGGACTAGATGACCTATTAAGTCCCTTCCAACTCTGTTAATCTGTTAAAGTGTACTGCAAATATTGAGATATTTGTGAAATAAAGGTTTTCCAAAACATTACAAAGCAGCAATGCAACCACAGATAGGGACAAAATGAGGATTGCAGCCATCACACATTAAGCAAGGTCTTGGGAGGATGAATTGGAAGAATTTTGTGTGTCAGTCATGGCTGTTGCGAATAACTATAGTATTGTATGTAGAGTTTGAAGACCAGTGCCTATTAAATAGTATTTAAGACTTGGAAAATAACTGACAATTTTAAAACTGTAGCTTAGACACTAGTGCAAGTATTAATTAATCTTTTTGCGGATATTAGGTGGGCCTGACTGGCAAATGAAAGGCAGATGAATTGAAGCTGCATCCTCCTCTGACACTCACACTTCCAGTGTCAGATGAGGCTGAACACAATAAACATCTAATGTGGGGACGGTCTTACTTAAACTGTGGTATTTGATGCCTGTGGTCTTTTTTTGTTTTTTTAGAAATCAAGACTGAATATTCAGAACCAAATGGGTGTTTGGCAGATTATCCCTTCCATAAATTTGACTCTGCATGAAACATATGGATATTGAAAGATCATTTTGCTGCAGACAATGATCATCTTTCACAGTTGAAGACGTAGCTGCTAAAGTGGTTTAAATTGCCTACCCATGGTCAGTCAGATGGCCCGTCTGTATGAAACCACTTACCCAAAACTGCATTTCTAATAGAAAAAGGTTGATACTGTAATGATCGTGGGAAATCAAGATGTTACACCATGAAGAGTCATTGGTTGTTCTCAGATTATCCACTTCAGTGATAGAAATGATAGATGGCATATAATTGGCATTGGCCAAAGAAACTTTATTGGTAAGGGTTGATTGGTAATATTTGCTGACTATATTACTTTCAGGATTACTCAGTAGTGCAAGAACAAATGCAGCTAGGCATTGTAGTTTCCATTTAATTCTTTATGCTTTTGTTTTAACTTCCATTCAAAGGTTGTTGTCTACTTTAATTTTTAACTACCTTACATAACTTGCTAAGAGACGTGGTGGCTCAGTGGCTAAGATGCTGAGCTTGTCGATTGAAAGGTTGGCAGTTCAGCGGTTCGAATACCTAGTGCTGCATAACGGGGTGAGCTCCCGTTACTTGTCCCAGCTTCTGCCAACCTAGCAGTCTAAAAGCACCTAAAAAATGCAAGTAGAAAAATAGAGACCACCTTTGGTGGGAAGATAACAGCACTCCATGTGTCTTTGGCATTTAGTCATGCTGGCCATATAACCATGGAGACATCTTTGGAGAGTGCTGGCTCTTCGGCTTTGAAATGGAGATGACCACTGTTATGTATCTTTAAATATTTTGGCGGGAAACAAGCACGTTGCTGATTGGTTGAAGCCGCCGGTTAAACAGTATATAAAGGGTTGTTTTTCCCCAGCTTGGTTGCTGGGTTCACCATATATTAAAGAGCTGTTGTCACTACCCTGGTCTCCAGCCTCGTTACTTCCCGAACTTAACACTGGCGACGAAGGTGGGATTCCGAGGCTAAGGAGCACCAGAACCGAGCTGAAGCACGGAAGAACCGAACCCAGCAAACACAGGGCAGAAAAGCGGAGATGGCCAGTTACACTCCGCCCGCACCGTTTGACCCAGCTAGAGAGAAATGGGGAACGTACATGACCCGTTTCGAAAGCTTTCTAGAAGCCAACGAACTGCAAGGAGTTCCAGACAACCGCAAAAGGGCATACTTCTTGAGCCACTGCGGTCCCGAGGTCATCGACATCGCGGAAGCCCTGGCAGAGCCAACGCCGATACAATCGGTATCGTGGCAAACTCTGCAAACCCTGCTAAAAACCATTTCGCGCCAACGCCGTCCAAATCGTCGGCGTTTTGAATTTGGAGGCGCCGACAGCTGAGGCGAATCCATCGGCGACTACATGGCCGCCCTGCGGAAAGCCTCCAAAGACTGTGGGTACGAGACCTGGACGAGGTGCTGCTGGAGCAACTCATCAGGGGTCAGAGACATGCGTTTGCGGAGGCGGCTGCTATCGAAAAGCAATCTGGCGCTGGCAAGCGCCCTGGGCGAAGCCAGGCGCATGAAATGTCCACCCAAGCGGCGGAGACACTGCAAAAGCCTCTCACACCAAAGGCGAGCACAAAGTCAGCGGTGCACCAAGAAGAGATCCAGACCGAATCCGGCGGTGAGGATGAGGAAGGGTCTGCCGAACCGAGAAAGCGGCAAAGAGGACCGGGACGAATCACGGAAGTTGCGGAGGTCAACACCAGCGCCAACGCTGCAAGTTTAAGGACGCAACATGTCGGCGGTGCGAGAAGAAAGGGCACCTAGCTCAAGTCTGTCGAGCTCCCCAACCTTCCGCCGAAAATTCAAATCGGCCAATCAGGCGCGGATCGGCAAGGCGACCGCGATTGGCTCAAACAAAAAGCGCGGATTCAAACCAAGCGACTGTGGTCATAGGCGCGCCTCAACCCAGTGGAGAAGAAGATCTTCACCAAACCCAAAATAGAAGGAGTACGGTGCCGACTCGAAGTGGACACCGGGTCAGCGATCACCATCATGTCCTGGGACACTTTGGCGAAGTCACTGCCATCAGTCGCGGCGCCACCTGCAAACACAAGCGGCTACGAGTCCACGACTACCAAGGGAATCGAATCCCTGTTCGAGGACCACCTCTGTCCGAGTCGAGTCGGACCACACAAGAAGACCCTGCCCATCACGATCGTCGAAGGGACCCTGCCTAGTTTGTTGGGACTAGACTGGTTTCGTGCACTGGGCATGGGGTGACTGGCATCTACAAGTGACTGTAACCTGAAAGACATACTCATGAATGAGTTCGAAGATGTCTTCAAGGACTGCCTGGGCAAGTACAAGGGACCCCTATTTCCTTCAACTTAGACCCCAGGTAGCTCCCATTAGGTTAAAGGCAAGGAGAGTCCCTTTGCCCTCAAACCTAAAATTGACAAGGAGCTAGATAAGCTCATAAATCAGGGATTTTGGTGCCAGTCGATCACGCAAAGTGGGAGGCAATCGTCACCCAGTAAAACCAGATGGGTCAATTAGAATCTGCGCTGACTACAAGGCGGCGCTAAACAAAGCCTTACAGAAAAGCGCTTACCGGTTCCGTGGTGCAACACTTGCTGCACTCTTTGGGGCAAGGGCAAGTCTTTGCAAAGTTAGACTTGGCCCAAGCCTACCAGCAACTGCCCGTGAGCGCCAACACAGCCGAAGCCCAAACGATTGTAACTCACAGGGTGCATTCAAGTGTACCCGATTACAATTTGGGGTGAGTGTGGCACCGGGGCTGTTCCAAAACTTAATGGAACGGCTTCTGCAAGGGCTCCCAGGGGTAGTTCCCTACTTCGATGATGTATTGATATCAGCGAAAACGTAGAGGAATTGGGGGAGCGTCTGAGAAAGGTTCTGGGCATTTTCCGGTCAGCCGGACTAAAGGTTAAAGTGAACAAATGCCAGATAGGGGTAGAATCCGTCGAATTCTTGGGCTACCGAATAGACAAGAAGAATTCACCCACTGAGAGCAAGGTCAAGGCAATCAGAAAGGCTCCAGCGCCCAAAAACAAAACAGAGCTACAGGCATTCCTGGGGCTAGTGAATTTTTACGCGGTTTTTTTAAAAAACAAAGCGACCGTTGCTGAACCGCTGCATAAGCTTCTAGGGAAAAATACTGTTTGGTCTTGGGGAAAGTCGGAAAGTAGGGCTTTCGAAGCAGTAAAAAACCTGCTCTCGAGCGATAGCCTGCTCATCCAATATCATAGCTCATTGCCCTTAGTGCTGGTTTGCGATGCCTCCCCTTACGGGGTGGGGGCTGTGCTCAGCCACAGACTTCAAAGCGGCACAGAAGCCCCTATAGCCTTCTACTCTAGAACGATGTCCTCCACAGAGAGGAACTATAGCCAGTTAGGCTAGCAATTGTGTCAGGGGTAAAAAAATTTCACGAATATGTTTTTGGGCGAGACTTTGAAATTGTGACTGACCACAGACCGCTGTTAGGAATACTGGCAGGCGACCGCCCAACGCCTGTGGCACTTTCGCCACGATTGACCCGATGGACTATTTTCTTAGCCGCTTATTCCTACAAGCTGCAGCATCGACCGGGAAAAGAAGTGGGGCATGCGGACGCGTTAAGCAGATGCCCACTGCCAGGGGCGATCGAAGACCCCACTCGGGGCGCCCATCCTGCTGATTGACTCTTTGGACTCTGGCCCAGTCACATCTAAGGAAGTGGCTCGGGCATCATACCGGGACATTATGCTAAGGACTGTACTCGGTTGGGTACAAAGAGGGTGGCCCGCTGCGCCGGGCGAACAGTTTACAGAATTTGTAAAAAGCGTGATGAGCTCTCGGCTCAAGGGGTGCCTGCTATGGGGTGATCGGTGGTAATCCCGGAGAAATTGAGGGAAGGTATTGGACCTCCTCCACGAGGTCACCCAGGGATCGTAAGGATGAAGGGCTAGCAGAAGCTATGTGTGGTGGCCACTCATGGACTCAGAGATTGCTGAGAGGGTAGGAAATGCCAGGCTTGCCAAGAGTCCAGACCTCTACCCCCAACGGCCCCAGTCAGGGAATGGGAAAAACCCCAAGGGCCCTGGTCAAGAATCCACATTGATTTTGCTGGCCCTTTCCACGGCCAAACCTTCCTAGTGGTTGTCGGCGCTTTCTCTAAATGGTTGGAGATCATACTCATGAAATCCACGACAGCCGAGGCAGGAATCGCAACCCTGCGCCACCTATTCGCAACCCACGGGTTGCCTGACACGCTGGTATCCGACAACGGCCCGCAATTCACGGCAGCCCAGTTTGAGGAATACTTGGCAGAGGAGGGCATCCGACATGCCCTCTCTGCGCCTTTCCACCCTGCGTCGAATGGCCTTGCACGGCGTTCCGTCCGGGCGCTAAGGAGGCGTGTCAGGCTCAAGCCAGGTGACTGGCAAACAAAGATAGATTTCTTTCTGGCCGTTCAGCATAGAACCCCAAGCACGGCTACAGGCAGAAGCCCCGCCGAATTATTGATGGGACGGAAACTCCGGTGCCCACTTGACCGTTTGAATCCCCATTACACACCAGAGGGTTACAAGGGGGAACTAGGGAAAACGAGAGAAATGGGCATAGGCGATCGAGTGTGGGCCCGCAACTATGGGGACGGCCCAAATTGGCTAGCAGGGCAAATCATAAAAGCAACCGGTCCAAAATCATACTTGGTTGAGTTAAAAGACAACCGAGTATGGAGGCGCCACATAGATCAGATAAGGAAACGACTAGCTGAACAACCCGAGCTAAATGAGACAGATCATGACCACTCATTATTTGATCCCACAGCTGACCATAACCCGGGGGAGGCGCAAGACTTAGCTGAGGTCCCGGAGGTCCAGCGACGCCATCAGGTTCCCGATGGAAACAGCAGGGAAAGTTCAAAAAGTAATCCAGGGCCGGATGGCCAAGAAAAAGAGTCTGCAAGTAATCCAGGGCCCGATGGCCTAGAGGAAGAGCTGGGAGGAGAAAACAGCCCCTCCGACCAGCTCAGAACACCACCCAGGACTGAACCGCGCAGGTCCGAAAGAATTAGGAGACGCCCAGGTTATTTGCGTGACTACGTCGAAAAATAACATGTAAATAATATGTAAATAGTGGTAAAGTGTTTTCTGGGAGGGGAGGAGTGTTATGTATCTTTAAATATTTTGGCGGGAAACAAGCATGTTGCTGATTGGTTGAAGCCGCCGGTTAAACAGTATATAAAGGGTTGTTTTTCCCCAGCTTGGTTGCTGGGTTCACCATATATTAAAGAGCTGTTGTCACTACCCTGGTCTCCAGCCTCGTTACTTCCCGAACTTAACAACCACCACCCCCTAGAGATGGGAATGACTAGCACGTATGTCTGAAGGGAATCTTTACCTTTATCTTATAACTTAAGTCTGTATTGGGGTGAAATCTACTTACCTTCCCTACCAGTTCAGAAGTGTGCACACCGTGTACACATGTCATGTGCAATTTTGGACCCTCTGCACATGTGCAAAGCCTTTTGCACATGTGCAGAAGGTCAAAAACAGGTTACTACCTGGTTAAAACCAGGAAGTTAAAACCAGAATGTAGCAACGTCCGGGCAGGTGGGCAGAGCCTTGCGCTGCCACCACTACTGGTTCACTGAAGCACACACCACCACCACCGCTACTGGTTCATCTGAACTAGTGCAAACCAATAGCATTTCACCACTGGTCTGTATCCAGTCTTTCATTAGCAAGAGCATCGGTTCTTCTAAAGCATTTTTTCATCTCACTGTTCCATGAGCATAGCTGTAATCTGCTAAGGATCATAAAATCAAAGCATTTCTTCATTAAAGAAAGAAGTAATAATTTAGTTCCACTGTTATGTATCTTCTCATCCTTGGGGATGCTTGTATTTGTGACTTTAAAAATAGAAAAGGTTTCTTGGACTACAAAAGTAAAAAGAGAAAGAAATGGTGTGACAGAATAAGGGCAACTTTATCACCCAGCTATGTCAGAGCGTACACTGAATTTCTGCAAAGATAAGATTAAGCTGATTGTGTAGTATCACCAAATGCAAATTGGCATGATGAATACCGAGGAATCGTTCTCCTGTTACATCACATGACTTTCAGCCAGAGAAAAATAATTAAGCCCAATTGGAGTTTTGCTATTATTGGTTATTATTTATATAGAATAGAATAGAATAGAATAGAATAGAATAGAATAGAATAGAATAGAATAGAATAGAATAGAATAGAATTTTTTATTGGCCAAATGTGATTGCACACACAAGGAATTTGTCTTGGTGCATATACTCTCAGTATACATAAAAGAAAAGATACCTTCATCAAGGTACAACACTTAAAAAAGTCTTAGGGTACAAATTTAATATCTCAAATATCATCCAATTAACTTAAGATGGCACAAGGGAGTTGTTTACAACATTTAAAAAAATCATACCTTGAAGGAGAAGTGAACTTTCCGACAAAGACGGTGAAAGTTGGCATATTGAAATCACATTATTTATGTTGAAATCACATTATTGAACATTTATACTATGTTTTGGGAGGTCCAGATGCCATCTGTTACCTGGCAATGGTACATCCTATCGGATCTTCTCTTGCCGTGATACTTCCTCTCGTTGGTCTTTCTCTCGTGTCTGTTGTTACCTCTCTCTACATCTCATCTTTGGATGCAATCTTACTGAGGTATTGCTGGATGCTCTGGGTTTCATCCAAGACAGAATCTTTGACACTCACCAGAACCCACCCGTCTTTTTTCTGACTGTTGTATGGTCTCTAAGTATTTGTTGTGGTCCATCAGCAGCCTATGGAGCTGGCAACGGAGTCAGACAGCGATGAGGTTGAGGTGAGGCCAGGGCCATCGGGAATTGAGGTGCAGACTCCAGAGCCTCCAGAGATTGATAGTAGTGAGGCAGAGGAACAGGAGGAGCCTGTTCCTAATGCCGCATGAGAAGAGCTGCCAGAAGGCAAGAGCAGCTCAAGTAGAGAGAACAACTTGGGAGTAGGGCCAAGAGATGATTGGCCCCTCCCATAAGGCTTAAAACAGACCAGCACCGGTGTTTCAGCTTTGCCGGAAAACAACGTTATAGCTGCATCTTCTGCTTCTTCCTCTGCTTCAAGTACGTCTTTGTTTTAGTGGCTTCTGGATGTTTGCCAGGAAGGGCCTTTGGTAGTTTGCGTAATTGGACTAAGGTTTGTGAGATAACTGAGGAATTTGTGTTGGGAGGCATTTATTTTACTTTGAGTTGAACGATGCTGGGAATGAAGTAATTCCCAGCTGTTCAAATAAAGTTTGTTTTTTCACGGACTAAGTTTATTACTACCTACTTGGGCCTGGGTCACAACAGTATTGGACTTGAGGTGGAAGCCTCCATACATTGAAAGGAGCTCATGGGTCTTTAAATCAGCAGCCTGCATGTCCTCCTTTGGACAGCACACTTGTTGGGACTCCAGTCCCCGAACCTGGCCCCATGCCCGGAAGTGACTTGGAACCGGGCCTGCTGCCAGAAAGTGACTTGGACAGTGAGGGGGAAGGGCCATCAGGACTTACCTCGGGAGCACCGGCTTCCCTGGCTCAGCTCCAGGAGTCAGAAGCAGACCAGGTGAAAGAGATAACGAGGCATCCTTCCCCTGACTCTTCCCCCCCCCCAGGCCATGCCTGCAGACCCAGCTGATGGCAATCAGGCTTGGTTTCGTGGGCAGGAGAGGAGGGAACAACAGAAGCAAGGTCTAGGAAGTGCTGAGTCATGGATCCCACCCCACAGGATATAAAAGGCTGTATCTCTTTGTAACAGGCAAATCCACTGATTGACTAGAGCTGAAGTTTGTGACTCACCAGTTCATGTATTTGTGTCCAAAATGACTCTTTATGTTGTTAAGTACTGACGTTGGAATGTTTCTAAGTTTCCTCTTGGATGTCTTGCTGCCAGATAAAGCTTTCAACCTGCAAAGTCCCACTGTCCAGCATCTGATTCTTCCTACAAGCAATATAATCTCAGCTGTTTCTTTAGTGAGATCTCCTTGTCTTTCCATACCCTCCCAGGCTGTGTTAGGGTTTTCCATCTGGTCTTTTGCTACATTCCAAAGCTGGAATCTCTGCACTTGGTCAGGCTTTGTCATTTCTCCGCTCCACTCCACCAGTTTATGTCTCCACTATCAGCACATTCTGCAACAGTTGAATCATAATCATCCCACCTCATATCTTCCCTGGTTTTTTCTTTTCTTTTCTCTTCATATATTCTTTATTTAAGGCATGCACCTGCCACTCTTCAAGTTCATTCTATTGCTTCTTTTTTGTCAACATGCTCTTGGTCTTGTGTTTAGTCATCTGTCTTCTCTAAAGGAAAAAAACAATCCTTGGCACTTCTCTCTAGCTGGACACTTTCCTCTAGTTGGGCACTTCAGCCTGCCAAGTTGTTGAAACTTCACTTCTTTTAATTCATTCAGAGAAAGCAATAGCCTGCTACAAACAGTAAAGCTTAACCAAGTCTGTAAAGCTTTATAGATCACAATATACTTAATTCATTAACTTCATTATCCTATCCCCAATTGTTGGAAGAAAAATCTGGTCCAGTTCCAAGCCAGGAGAAATACGCTGAAAGTAAAATGGAGGCAAGCTGCAGTTTGGAAAGGAGATCTCAATTTATTTAGTAGCCAGATACTTCAGTGGCGGCAGCATGTTTCTGGCATGGCTGACAAAATGGGGTTGAGACAGGTAGGTTTTTATACATTCTTCAGGGCCTTGTGATTGAGATTCCTATTCCTGTGCAAGAACCTTTAACATTCTAACGGCTGTGGTTCCGATGGGGTCGTGTAGGGGGCATGGCTGGCTCTACTGGCAAAAGAAAAAATGCAAATCCTAGGCGTTTGTCTGAGCTAATCTTGTCAACTTTGCCTTGCCTAATGGTGTTGCTTATCTGGAGTCTCCCTTTGCTCTTTGCTTATGAATAGATAGGTCCAGTCTTTCTGAATGGATACAAAATCTGCATTATTATAATTAGATGATTAGAACTGCAGAAAAAACCATGGCTACCAACCTGCCTTCCATTGAGGACCTGTATACTGCATGAGTCAAAAAGAGGGCTGGGAAAATATTTACGGACCCCTCACATCCTGGACATAAACTGTTTCAACTTTTACCCTCAAAACGACGCTATAGAGCACTGCACAACAGAACAGCTAGACACAAGAACAGTTTTTCCCCCGAATGCCATCACTCTGCTAAAGAAATAATTCCCTCAACACTGTCAAACTATTTACTAAATCTGCACTACTATTAATCTTCTCATTGTTCCCATCACCCATCTCCTTCCACTTATGACTGTAACTTTGTTGCTTATATCCTTACGATTTATACTGCAATTGATTGTTTCCTGATTGCTTATTTATAGCCTATGACTATCATTAAGTATTGTAAGTGTTGTATTTTTATGAAGGTATCTTTTCTTTTATGTACACTGAGAGCATATGCACCAAGAAAAATTCCTTGTGTGTCCAATCACATTTGACCAATAAAAAAAAATTCTATTTCAAAAGACCAGCCTCTTTAAGCTTCAGCTTGAGGCTGTTTTCCTATGGCAGGAAGACCTGGGTTGATTTCTGCCTTTGTTAAGATTTTTCTCCATTTCTCCTTTGGAGGAAATATTCTATCCTGCCTCTTTTAATATTAAGGATAAAGAATATTTTAATCTGGGTGTGGCAACCTTCCTACACCAGGATGCATAGGTCTCTAAGCCATCCCATCATGGATATTTATAGATAGTATGTCACATACCGTATACATTGGGAAAAGTCCTTGGGCATACAAACTAGTTTAGTTTATTTATAGAATCAGTTTGAGACACTTTTGTGATTACTAATGCTTCACAGATGTAGGTTGTTAGGGGTTCATCTCTAGACTCATTGTCTAAGTAGGTTACTGAATATGGTTTCACAGTAGCTTCACTCTAGTTCAAGTTTCCAAAGCACATCCAAGCAAACCTCTGAAGAAGAAAATCAATGTGGTTTGTCAGTGCTCTTACTTCGACTTCAACACTTTCATTAGCTGAATGAGTCTCAGTAGAATATAAAGATAAGAATTAAAGCAACCTATAAAGCACTAAAACAAAAGAGACTGTACAAAGACCTGGATGAATACGTTGGATTTTTGTTTGTTTGTTATTTCATTGTTAGAATCAGTGGTGGAATTCAAATTTTTTTACTACCGGTTCTGTGGATGTGGCTTGGTGGGAGTGGCTTGGTGGGCATAGCAGGGGAAGGATATTGCAAAATTTCCATTCCCACCCCACTCTGGGTCCAGCCAGAGGTGGTATTTGCTGGTTCTCCGAACTATTAATCGTCTCATGGTTCCCATCACCAATCTCTTTCCACTTATGACTGTATGACTATAGCTTGATGCTGGCAATCCTTATAATTTATATTGATATGTTGACCATCAATTGTGTGGTAAATGTTGTACCTTGATGAACGTATCTTTTCTTTTATGTACACTGAGAGCATATGCACCAAGACAAATTCCTTGTGTGTCCAATCACACTTGGCCAATAAAAATTCTATTCTATTCTATTCTATTCTATTCTATTCTATTCTATTCTATTCTATTCTATTCTATTCTACTCAAAATTTCCGCTACTGGTTCTCCAGAACCTGTCAGAACCTGCTGAATCGCACCCCTGGTTAGAATGCCCTGCACAATCACAACAGTTTGTCAAGAGACGCTCTCTCGGTTCTGTGGTATCTTTCTCGAAGCCTAGTGGGAGCTTAAGACATTGTGCAGGAAAATTCTCGTAAGTGGTACATAAGATGTTCCCAGGGGACATCTGAAGTCTCCTGGGAATTTAGCAAAATCAGGAATCAATGGTTTCCTATTTGAGCATAATGTTATTTATTCTGTTGCTGATGAAGATAATAAACAGTGTTTCTTCACCTATGCAAGTTCACATTGGAAACAAATAAGCTTCCCTAAAAGGGCAGGTGTGGGTGACTGCAATCTGAAATTGGTTTTAATCACTGAGCTATAAGAGGTTGAAGGCAGAGAATTGAAAATGCAAAAACTAGCAGACCCTTCACTATTCTTTTGCCAACGGTGACACTTTAATCAGGTGCTGCTGGTTGTTGGTAATCATCTTATTTTTCGGCAGAATAATAGGCTACAAATGATATATAATGTCAATGAAGACTAATACGGTATAAATCAATACACTAATAAGCTTGTTACAATAAAATAATTACTCAGTTACAGTCCTTGAACAGTTTCATCTATTCTGGAAAGAAGACATCTTGGTATTAAAATAAAACCCTTCTCATTTGCTCGGTGATAAATGAACAGTTACCAGCCCATTTAGCTGAAATACTCTGTTTAACACTCCCATCTGCAAATGGTTTTTATTTTTCATAATGCCTTAATACCTCTGAGGTTTTAGTTCTCTATAAATACATCATCTGGATTATTTGGAACTGTGTACTTGTTTACCTTGTGAAATAAAGTGCATTTTCTTCTCAGAAAACTCTATGCTACTGAAGTTCCCATTGTAATCTTGTAGAATGGTGCCAGATAGGATAACAATTTTTGAACCAAGATACCTCAGGTAGGCTAACTTACAGAATATGTTCAAAACCTGAGACCCATGACTCTTGAAGGAATTAAATTTGAGAAAATTGTGGCTGCTTCAGTGTTGCCAGGTGATCTTCATCTTCAAAATTCCATGTCAGTTTCCCAGCCACTCTCGCAATCCCTTGCTGCCACCCCCATTCAGCAGCAGCCATATCTGTGTGCTGGGAAAAAGGGGGGAGGAAGGAAGGAAGGATAGGAGAGAGAAAGGGAGGGAGGGAAAGAGGGAAGAATATTGGAACAGGGAAGAACAAATCCCTGTGAACCCTTCCCACCTCTTGCTCCCCCCTCAACCTCTGTGACCTGTGCTTCCCCCACACATATGTTCTTGATCTATGCACCTCTTGCAAACCCCCAATCATCCTTCTTGACCAATGTCATCCCAATGTTCCTTTCCTGACACATTTAGTATTTCTTGTCCATCCCCACATACTTTTCCTCACCCACACCATCTGTGATCCACATAGCACTGCTCACACTATCTCCCAGCATCCCCAGGCACCCTTTCTCACCCTTCTTCTTCTCTGGTAATATTGAACTGCAAACTAGAGCATACAAAACATTTGCTAGACCAATTCTTGAATACAGCTCATCTGTCTGGAATCCACACTGCATATCGGACATTAATACAATCGAGAGAGTTCAGAGATATTTCACAAGAAGAGTCCTCTACTCCTCTGCTCGCAATAAAATACCTTATGCCACCAGACTCCAAATTTTGGGCTTAGACAATTTAGAACTATGCAGACTTCAATCTGACCTAAGCAGAGTACATAAAATTATCTACCACAATGTCCTACCTGTCAATGACTACTTCAGCTTCAACCACAACAATACACGAGCAAATAATAGATACAAACTCAAGGTAAACCGCTCCAAACTTGATTGCAGAAAATACGACTTCAGTAACAGAGTGGTCAATGCCTGGAATGCACTACCTGACTCTGTGGTTTCATCCCCAAACTCCCATAACTTTAACCTTAGACTGTCTACTGTTGACCTCACCCCATTCCTAAGAGGTCTGTAAGGGGCATGCATAAGTGCACCTGCGTGCCTACCATCCCTGTCCTAATATTCTTACTCTTAACTTACTCTTTTCATGTATCCAAATTATGTTTATACTTTTACCTGTTATCTTATATATGATTGTCAAAATAAATAAATAAAATAAATGCTCCCACACCCTCTCTGACCTGCATGCCACATCTTGCACACTCCCTCAACCCCACGCACCCTTCGCAACACATGCCCTACACAACCAGCGTGGCGTGACACCTCTCATAATTTTGAATAATGAACATATGAAAATACTGCTACAAATATATAATACTACAAATATTATAAAATTCTGTAGGTATTTTCTGTAGGAAAGAACCCCTATCCTGAGGGTAATTTTTTTTCCTAGAATGGAATGTGCCTGTCTGCCAATTCATTTTTCATCCTGTGTATGTTTTCCTTCCTGTTCTGAAAGATCTGCAAGTCCATTGGTATCTACTAGATCTGTTAGATCTACTAGATCTGTTCTTAAAAAATCCCAACAACCATTAGATGGCAGCAGAGATTTCTCGATGTCTTGGTTACCATCAACTGGACAACTGGTTTTTGCTTCTGAGACCTGGATTGAGAGGGAATCAATATTAAGAGTACAGCATAATCCTATACATAGACTCAGATATAAACTCTACTGGGTTCAGTATATAAATTCTACTGCGTACATATGCACCCTATTACCTGCTCCCTCAAATTCCCATTCAAACATTATTATTATTATTATTATTATTTCTTTACCTGCCGCTAATTACGGTCCTACTTGCCTCAAGACTGGATGTTTATTTAAATTGCCTTCTGAAGGATGTGATAGAGATTCCTTAAAAAATAAAATAACATTTGCCATAGATTTTTAAAAGGATGATGATTAAACCCCAGAGAATAGGTTTGATCATGTGGTTTTGCTTACATATAATTTAATTCTAATCAATAACGTTGTAACTGTGTTAAGCTCTTAACGTTTTAGTAAAGGCTTTGCCATAGCATTTTTCCTTTCCTTATTTATAGCATTGCAGCTTTGGAATGTCACTTGTTGCAGACTGGAATGTTCATTATTACAGTTCCTTGGGCAAAATGAAAGTATAAAAGGCTTTTATTGAAAAATTGAAAACATTCCTGACTGTTTAGTCATAGAGCGGGACTTGTGTTGCTTTTTTTTTAAATCATATAAAGAAGACATTGCAAATAAAGCTGATGGATATTCCAGTTGAAGGGATTTAAAACTGAAACCAGATTTCCTCTGTTTGTCATTAACAATTAAATCACGTTGAACAGTATTTAAAGCACAGGTGTCAAACACAAGGCTCTCAGGCCAGATCCAGCCCACGAGGTGCTTAGATCTGGCCCATCAAGGAGCGGCCCATAGGTGTCTCTGACAGGAAAAACAGAGCTCAGGAGGGCTTCATATGGCCTCCCAAGCTCTATTTTTGCTGGCAGTGGGTTGCAGGAGGCCGTCGCAGGTGAAACAGAGCCCGGGAGCCCATTTTCACAGGCAGAGCACTCAGATCACCACAGGCAGCCCCAGACATGAGTAGTGTCAAGCTGGCCAAGCCCACCCTGGCCACGCACCCAAGCCCCCCCCCCCGAGGTCAAACACAACCCTGATGGGGTCCTCAATTAAATTGAGTTTGATACCCATGATTTAAAGTATTTAAAGACATAGCTTCATGGGCTAGATAGCATATCTAGTAAGAGCACTTAGACTTATATACCACTTTACAGTGCTTTACAGCCCTCTCTAAGTGGTTTACAGAGTCAGCCTATTGCCCCCAACAATCTGCGTCCTCATTTTACCGATCTCAGAAGGATGGAAGGGTGAATCAACCTTGATATCTTTATGGATCCACAGCTTGTTTGAAAACAGTATCGTGCTCAGTAATAGTGTCTCATCATATTGAAGTGTGTTATCAATGTGGTGCCATAGCCATTGATTCTGATCCTGGCACTCATTATTTCATAAATAAATTGGATGATGGAAGGAATGTTTATCAGACGTGCTCATAAGAGAAAATTGAGATAGCCACGCTTTAAAAACATAAAGTAAAAAAAAAATGATCTTGATAAAAATGAGATTCAAAAAAATCATACCCAAAGATATAGAATAAATATCAATCATTTTAGTAATAGAATCTTTGTTGTTGTTGTTGTTAGTTGTGAAGTCGTGTCTGACCCATCGCGACCCCATGGACAACATTCCTCCAGGCCTTCTTATCCTCTACCATCCTCTGGAGTCCATTTAAACTCATGCCTACTGCTTCAGTGACTCCATCCAGCCACCTCGTTCTCTGTCGTCCCGTTCTTCTTTTGCCCTCAATCTTTCCCGGCATTAGGCTCTTCTCCAGTAAGTCCTTCTTTCTCATTAGGTGCCAAATTATTTCAGTTTCATCTTCAGGATCTGGCCTTCTAAAGAGCAGTCAGGGTTGATCTCTTCTAGAACTGACTTGTTTGTTCCCCTTGCAGTCCAAGGGACTCGCAGGAGTCTTCTCCAGCACCAGAGTTCAAAGGCCTCAATTCTTTGGCGCTCAGCCTTTCTTATGATCCAACCTTCACAGCCATAAATTGCAACTGGGAAAACCATAGCTTTGACTATACGCACTTTGGTTGGCAGGGTGATGTCTCTGCTTTTTAGTACGCTGTCTAGATTTGCCATAGCTTTCCTCCCCAGGAGCAAGCGTCTTTTAATTTCTTGGATGCAGTCCCCATCTGCAGTAATCTTGGAGCCCAGGAAAATAAAATCTGTCACTACCTCCATTTCTTCACCATCTATCTGCCAGGAATTGAAAGGGACGGATGCCATGATCTTAGTTTTCTTAATGTTGAATTTCAAGCCAACTTTTGCACTCTCCTCCTTCACCCACATTAAGAGACTAATTACAAAAAAGATAACTTTTCAGAAACTAAATCTGAGTTGTCAGCATGATATAGCTCCTTAAAAAAGCAAAATCAATTTTTAACAGAAGTGTAGCTTCCAAATCATGGAAAGGAATAAATTCCACAATATTATGCTTTGGGCAAGCTCTATCTCAACACGGCGACCAATTTGGCGCATCACAAGTTTAAGACAATTTCTGAGAAACGGATACAAATATGGAGAAGGTCAATGAAGATGTCCAGGGTACTAGGAACCAAGCTGTACAAAGAGATTGAGGAAAAGAGAAATGTTGTCTTCAGGGGGAAAAAAAGGTGAATTAGGATATTGAAGCATTTTCCCAATACAGAAGGCTTTCTTATGGGAAAGGGGGGAAATGTTTCTATAGAAGCCCATAGAAAAATGGGCCAAGTTTTTTTTAAAAAACAGGTTATACTCAGTGGTGGGATTCAAAAAATTTTACTACAAGATCTGTAGGTGTGGCTTGGTGGACATGGCATGGCATGGCTTGGTGGGCAGGCTTTGTGGGTGTGGCTTTGTGGGTGTGGCAGAGGAAGGATACTGTAAAATCTCCATTTGCTCCCAACCAACTGGGACTCGAGAGGCAGAAAATAGATGGTTCTCCAGAACTGGTCAGAACCTGCTGAATACCACCTCTGGTTATACTTGATTTTTTTCAGGGGTGGGGAACGTACTTAATAATAAGAATAGTTTAAATGTAGCTATGTTTTGTGGTTTTGATTATTGAAAAAGACAGATAATAAAAAAGTGAGAGGTTTTTTTAAAAAATCAGAGCATAAAATATTTAATCATAGATTTGTTTCCTGTAAAGGAAATTGGAAACTTCTTTCTATTCTTTCTGCATCTTTGATGTTTGTTTGTTTGTTCCCTTCTTCTTCTTTTTCTCCCAATTGTACTTTATGTTAGTTTTTTACATCATTTTAAAAACTTTTAATAACATTTATTTTAAAAAAAATAAGAGCCGTTTGGTAGCAGAGAAAGAACAAGTTTTTATTTTGGGGGAAAGTTGGTTTTCTGGTGAAACTACTTTCCAGGAATGTTTGAATTCAAATGCATGCCCTGAGATCGAAGTTGAAAGGATATTCCTTTGAATGAGATGATTTCATTTTTCTGCACGTATGCAAGTCCTGTTCATATTTTCTGCTAAAGCGTAGAGGCTAGGGTGAGTCCAGAAAGTGAATAGGTTTTGGATCAATGCTTCACTTAGCAATGACTTAATTGTGTAAGTAGAGCATCAACATTAATAAATCACAGATCATATGAACCCCTCTTGATGAGAGTGCTTGTCAGGAATTTCTCCCATTTTAATTTGTAAGTTTTGAGATGAAGAATCTTTTTGAAAATATTGCTGGTATTGATCCATGACGTCATATGAAGTTCACAGCAAAATAATTAACAAGTAAAGTTCACATAGGTTCTGTAATCCTGGCAACCGTTATGACATTTAGATCAGACCTTATATTTACGCTGTGTGAATATAAAGGAGTATATCTAACCATTTCCAATAGCAGCACATCTGGGGGTGTGGGCAAACCTGAGATGATAAGATGTTTTAATGTGAAGAACTGATTTTTTAAAAATGTTTGTTTTGGGCAGACATTAATATTGAAAATAATTTTTAAATTGAGCAGGAAAATAAACTAGCAGATGTGGCTATAAAATGCACTTGATTGTACTGTAAAAAAGAGCTGATAATTAACCCAGCACGCGATACTGGGGAAAAAATTGTTTTGGGTCAACTGAAAAATTTCTGTTCAATTTTCAAATGCAAAAACTGTGAAGTGGCAAAGAGGGCAAGATTTAAACAACAACAACAACAACAACAACAACAATGAATCAAATCAGAATTAGCTGTTGATTTGTTTCCTGGTTTATTTCTAGGCTGCTTTACCAACCTGAAATTATGATAAGGACATTTTACAAAAATGTTATGACACAGATATGAAAAATTATGCAAAGCACAGGAAACCAACACAGCCAGGAGTTGGCACATGTAAAAATAAATATAAGTGTATGCATATATAGTAGAAAGCACACATATATTGCAAACATACTACCAATTTGACTGCACAATTGGGCACATTTTTAAGCTAGCAAGATACCTACACTATTCAATTTACTGCTATACTGTATTTTTATAAGAATGCAAGGGCCCATCTCATCATTCCCCATTTAATTAAGTACCCAGGCAACTCCTTTTTTATTCCATGTAAAATTGCTATTATTAATGGTATAATTTTGTCTCTAAGAATGGGTTAAATGTTATTGCACTATGTGCAGAACAAGGCATGTTTTGATGACATCAGTGAACTAATCATAAACTGCTTCATTCTGTTTCATCTGCTGCTAATTGTTGTACTCCAATCCATTTAAAATATGGATGGATCGGTATATCATAGTATGGCAACTTTGACCTTAAATAGAAGTCCCTTTTGCTAAATCTCAACATTATCCAAACAAAATTAATTTCAAAGTATATGTAGTATGCAATGTATACAATCATATTTCATGATTTGAATTCACTACCAATTTGTTAACTTTTTCCCACCAATATAAATGATACTTGAAATGGCTTATTGCAAATAAAATCATAACATATTGTAATCAGTGAGAAAATGTACAAAGAAATATTCACTATTTCCCTCTTCTTTACAATACTTTAAGTAATCAAAGGTTAAGTATTTAAGTATATTACATAAATATCATTGTACTTAAATACCATAATGCATCAAGACTTATATTAACATGTTAAAAAGGAAAAATATCTTAACTTACAGTGAAACAATGTACAAAATGACCAGCTATGTTGTGCAATTCCTAAAAATTCCTGTTTTTTTCTTGTTCCCAGCCAGCCAGCCACCTCTGACAATAATTCATTTCTCTGGGGAATGCCAAGTCAATTGAAGTTGTTCTCTTCTAGGAAGAGAATATTCTCTTACCTTCCAAAATCAAAAAGCGTAACTATCAACTATAATAGAGTCAATCACGTTGTACTTCTGACTTATGGTACTGACTGAGAAAATATCAAAAGGAAATATGTGGTCAGTTGAGATACAATGAGTAAGAATGAGCAGTTAAGAAAAAAAGAAGGAACAAGATGTTTCCTGTTATAACTTTTAATGGTATATGACATGAAATGCCTACCAGAAGAAAGGGAGTGATATATTTGAGTAAGGTTTTCAGCAAGATCATCATGCTGATAACTGAGTTCAGTGATTACATAATTTGAAAGCTTGGACAAAGCAATAGTATTGACCATTCTGACCTCTTTTGGTGAAACTTGTGAAATATTTCAAAGTTCCTTTAAGAGCAAAAATTCCTCCGTATTAGAGGTTCATAAAATACACTTGCTACTACAATCAAAATCATTAAACTTTGATGCTGAAGGAACTGTCAGTTATTTCAGAACCCATAACTGTAATTTGGGGAGCATTCCATAGAATCTGGAAAGCAGGGGAAATTGATTCTAGAAATTATAGAAATCCTCATATAATTGCTGAGCAAAATTATAAAATACTAAAAAGTTAGTCTCATAATATTTAGAAAATAATTATCATGTTTATCCAAAATGCAAGACCAATTTATTTAGAAAGCATGTTTTAATTTCAACAAAACATTGAATGAGGTGTTTTATTCTATGTCCTTGTTGACAAGGCTATGGAGATTCTCAGTCATCCAGCTCATGATTGTCCCAAAGGTGTTTTTTCAAGTGGCAATTGGACTTTCTAGTTTTTCTTGGAAGACATTTCACTTCTCATCCAAGAAACTTCTTCAGCTGAAGAAGAACTGAAGAAGCTTTTTGGATGAGAAGCGAAACATTTTCAAAGAAAAACTAGAAAGTCCCTCTTGACAAAGCACCTTTGGGACACCTTGTTGACAAGATGGCAAACTGTGGGCCGAATCTGATTTGTTCGTAGGTGGATTCACAGCAGTTGAGCAGCTATACTCATCACTGCTGATTAATGGCTTTGTCTAACCTGAAGAGTGATGTTAATTCAGAGGATATTGTCATAGGCTTTGCATTGTTCAGCATTTTTATAAATGATTTGGATAAGGGCATAGGCAGAATCTTATCAAGTCTGAAGTTGAAACAAAGATGATAGTGCTTGAAGAACGATGTCTGAAAATGACCTTGAGAAACTGCAACACGAAATTGAAACAAAGCAAAATAAAATGAAACTCAAGATAAATAAAAGCACATATTCAGGTATGGAAAAAATGAATTGCATACTGGAATATAGTTGGATTGGCTCAGCAGCGGTACATTTGACCAGGTGATTTATACACTGAATAATTATCTGAATATCTGCACAAAGTAGACAAACACCAAGTTGTTATTGTCCTTTTTTGGCATTCCAGTCCTATTCCTATTCTTCTTCCCTTGAAATCTATCATCTTATCTGTAGTCCAAGATTCCCTAATTTCAATGTGTCTTGCTAGCATGTCACTTCTTTCCGTCCATTCTTTCCCCAATTTTGAAATTCATTTCAGTTTCTTATCCTTTATGACACTTTATGAAAATAGATCTCCTTATTTGTTTTCATCTATTTCTTAGACATTAGTAATCACACAAATAAGCACATAATATACATTTAGGAAGTCCCAGGACAGATGAAAGATGGAGTCTTCTATTCTTCACTATGTCATATGATCTCTTAGGCAGATCATGAGTACTATTGTGAATAATATTATTATTAATATTATTATTAATATATAGTATTAATAATATTAATAATATTAATAATATTGTTAATAAGATATTTGGTTACCAATATCTACTGTAAAAGACAATTGGGAGGAGTTGAGATGCAAAGTGAGTTGAGCCAGATCACTATTTCATGTGAGAATATTTATTTGTTTGTTTGTTTGTTTGAACTTTGTTTGTTTGTTTGAACTTGGAAGCGAGGGATTCTTTGTTATAGTTTTAATAATGTTACTAGCAAGAGCACTTAGACTTATTTACTGTCCCAGAATGCTTTACAGCAATCTCTGAACAGTTTACAATGTTGGCCCCAACAATCTGGGTCTTCATTTTACTGACTTTGGAAGGATGGAACCTTGAGTCAATCTTGAGCCTCAACTCCAGACTGTGGGCCAAGTTAGCAATACTACAATATTGTATTCTAACCACTGCTAAACTCTAACATTTAACAATGTAATGTATTATTTCAAAATAATAAAATGCCAACAAATGGAAAGGATAGAAACAGTTGAAAGTTGATTGACTAGGTTTACTATTAAGTAGATTGCAAAGCCTAGCTATAATACAGCTGTATTGTTTGCTTAAGTGTTACTTGCTTAAAGACTGAATATTTCATAGAGATTTATTTATATTACAAGGATCAGTTCTGGAGATAATCAGTTTATACTATGAGACTGTCTGCCTATATTTATCTGTTCAAATGCATTACACTTTATTCTGTTAAAAAATATACTTTGCTTTTTAAAAAACACAAGAAACAAAACAATTTTTCTACTTTAAAAAATATATAGATCAGGAGTGAAATCCAAAATTTTTCCCTACCAGTTCTGTGGGCATGGCTTGGTGGGCGTGGCAGGGGAAGTATATTGCAAAATCTCCATTCCTACCCCACTCCAGGGGAAGGATACTGCAAAATCTCCATTCCCACCTCACCCTGGGGCCAGCCAGAGGTGATATTTGCCAGTCCTCTGAACTACTCAAAATTTCTACTACCGGTTCTCCAGAACCTGTTAGAACCTGATGGATTTCACCCCTGATATAGATGTTTTAGCTAACTAAACTCTCTGTGTTTACATGCATTCAGTAAATGGCTTTTTCAAGAAGCAAACTATATTAGAAAAAGGTGGATTTTTAGGCCAATAAAAATCTCTTTCTTTTTGTGACATCTTGTAAAGAATTTACTTTTTATAAGATAATAACCCTAAGAATTTACCAATTAAGTTTCAACAATATGCTATAATTAGACAAAAATGATGCAAGGCATTGATGGAAGCATAAATAATACACATATTAAAATTGTTCTTTTCTTCCTTAGTCTTACAGATTTACATGTCTTCTCATAGCAAATAAATATTTTAAATAGAGCAGAAAGGCACAAGTGTAATTAAACACAGAGTTGTATCATCATCTTATAAATAGTGTATGGGTTTTTACAAAAAAATAATATAAGCCTGCATACAGCAAAATTGATGGGTAATAAGAGCATCTGTTGAATAGTTGACAAAATACAAATTCAGTTTAGCTCAACCATAATTTACAAAACATTATGCAAATTTTGGAATATCAGCTACATCTTTGCATATTTATTTCTTATACTACAGAAAATTATTTCTAAGAAATTATATCTGGCAGTTTAATCTTCTTTTTTGTAAAATATTTGAAAGTCACCATAAATTAAAGAGGTAGCAGATTTTCTTTTGCTCCAAAAACCAAAAATTTACATCCATATGAAGTTACCGCTATAGGAATAACTACATGAACATGTTGAAAAGAGCTCTATTATATACTTTGTGTAACTTCTGACAACTTCATTCATATAAATTGCACTGTGATTAAACATAAATAAAATGAAATCTCTGACTAATATAAAATGGTTAAAAATATTAAGGATTTTCATTTCATAATATTAAAAATGAAGTATGGTGTGATTTATATATAAACAGAATTAAAATTGGTGTTTAAACATATTACACTAAGAACTAGTTAGCTTTGAATTATTCACTTTTTTAAAAGAACATTTTAATTATTTATTTGGAGCATATGGAAAGCGCTCTGGATTTTAGGAATCCAATTTAAAGATGGGAATGAAAACAAAAATCCTAGAAATGAAATTCATTCATTTTCTCTGACTCAGCTAGAAATGTTTGACTGTTTCAGACACCAGGGAAATATAGATGGTTTGATGAGTGACAGTACTTTTTGATAAAGTAACAGTTCTTCTACAATCCACTTTCTAGAAAAATGTCAAATAATATGACATCACAAATACATAGAGGTATGGAGGCAAAAAGTAAAAAAATAGACATGCCCACATGATCAAAGTCCCATTGTCGTTTGTGTGTGCGTTGTGTTGCCATTTCAATTTTTCTGACCGCCCCTGGAAATGCATGCACATTCATGAACACACATACACCTACAGTATGGACAAATATGCTTCTAATGCTTCAATTATTGAAGAGTTGGGAAATTTTAAATTATTAAAACTTACTCTAAAAATTACAGCAAATATAAACATGTCTCAGTTTAATTAAACAAGTTGTACAGAACTATTTTTTTTCATGCTTGTAGTATCAAGGATAGGATAGGATAGGATAGGATAGGATAGGATAGGATAGGATAGGATAGGATAGGATAGGATAGAAATTTTTTTATTGGCCAAGTGTGATTGGACACACAAGGAATTTGTCTTTATTTATTTATTTATTTATTTATTTATTTTGTCACAACAATATATGTAGGTATCATACAAAAAGATTATGTAGTATATAAACACATATATGAGTAAATATAAGGAGGTATAAGCATATATATAGGAAGAAGAAAAGAAAAGGAAAAAAAAAACCACAATAGGACAGGAACAGTAGCACGTTTGTGCCCTTATGCACGCCCCTTATGGTCCTCTTAGGAATGGGGTGAGGTCAATAGTAGAAAGTTTTTGGATAAAATTTTTAGGATTATGGGAAGAGACCACAGAGTCATCATTCCAAGCATTCCAAGCACTGATGATTCTGTTACAGAAGTCATATTTTCTGCAATCTAGATTAAAGCGGTTGACATTAAGTTTAAATCTATTAGTTGCTCTAGTATTATTGCAATTAAAGCTGAAGTAGTCTTTAACAGGAAGGACATTACAATAGATGATTCTGTGAGTTAAACTTAGCTCTTGTCGAAGGCGACGGAGTTCCAAGTCTTGGTGCATATGCTCTCAGTGTACATAAAAGAAAAGATACTTTCATCAAGGTACAACACTTACAACACTTAATGATAGTCATAGGGTACAAATAAGCAATCAGGAAACAATCAGATAAACAGTGATGTAAAATAAAATCACATGTTTATGTTTTAATACTTTCTTGGAAAATAAACAGGTTCTTTTTTCCCAATTCATTGTGAAGAATAATGTAAAAGACCAACAATCAAGCAAACCAGTCTCTTGAATAATATCGTGTTTATACAAAGTGTCATCTTATGATGAGGAATTATGATAGGCTGATGCTCTTCAAAGGTGCAGAGATATTTCAGCTGAGAATACTGCTTGGGAGGCAGATTCTGGCTGGTACAATCTCGTTGGATCAAAGAGAGATCATGGGATAAACCATGTGCATCAAAAGGAGATCATAAGATAAACTATATGCACTCTGAATGATGATTTCTCATGAGAAAACTACACAAATAGAAAAAAATGTGCAGTCAAATCAAGAGTTGAGTTGCCAGAAGTCCATCTATACTCTAACTATGTTTGAGTTGACTCAGACTTTACCCTGCCTTTCTCATTTCTTAGGAAATAATTAATTTACAGACAAAGAGAGATTTCCCCTGTGGCCAAGATAAGACTTTGTATGGCAAATTAAACCTTCTTTAAGGGACTACTAGAAAACACACTAGAGATTTTGATTGAGAAATTTGCAAAAAGATTAATAAAAAGAAGATTTAAAAAAGTTTTGTAAGGGATAAAGGAACAGACTTTTTGTTCTCTTTTATTATTATTTTTACTGTTGACAAAAGTGTTGCACTAAGCCAGTTAAAGAGAAGAGACCTGTGTAGGAATCCTATATTTAATTTAATATATTTAATTTAATTAATGTATAATGTATTAATTTAATATTTAATTAATGTATATTTAATTGATGGATTCTATATTACAAAAGATAAGATAAAGAAACAGACTATGGGACATTTATAATGATTCAAGCTACCAAAATGAAAGTATCATTTCTTTTCTTTTTCCTTTCTTTTCGTTTCCTTTTCTTTTCTTTCTGTCTCTTGGAGAAAAACCTTCACTTTTTGATTACTATAAGAAAAATACTATAAACAGTGGTGGGTTTCAAAGTTTTTTACTACCGGTTCTGTGGGTGTGGCTTGGTGGGTGTGGCAGGGGAAGGATATTGTAAAATGTCCATTCCCACCCCACTCCAGGGGAAGGTTACTGCAAAATCCCCATTTCCTCCTGATCAGCTGGGACTTGAGAGGCAGAGAAGAGATGGGGGTGGGGCCAATCAGAATTTTTACTACCAGTTCTCCAAGCTACTCAAAATTTCCACTACTGGTTCTCCAGAACTGGTCAGAACCTGCTGAAACCCACCTCTGACTATAAAATGATCAAAAAAAAAAAAAGGCAGGACAGGCTTGCTAAAACAATCAGTACAAAAATAGATACACAAGATTTGTTCCAGAAATTATTTAGAGTGTTGAAAATAAAATGATTTTTTTTAAAAAAGAAGAAGAAGAATGGCTGAAATATTTGTAAAGGTGAGAGGAGATGAAAGAATATGTTAGAAAGATAAAATAACCAGAGAGAAAACAAATTAATAATAAAGTGAAATTTTTTGAAAGCAAGACAGAGATTCAAGGCAGGGCATTGGAAAAATAAATGGATAATCTTGCTTGATAGGAATTGAAAGAGAAAGAATTTTGTTTGTTATTTAGAGCTGTTTCAGATGTAAATACTAGAAAACAGCTTGCTAAAGTTTGCAAATTTTTTGGACTGGGAGAAGGAAGAAGTGGATACAGATAATCAATAAAGTCTATAGAACAAATTGCAAATTTTCAAGAATGATGAATGCCCCTAGGGATATTTTAGTGCATTTTTGAAAAAGATTTTATAAAATCTTATACACACATTAGTAAAAATACCTGGACAAATAATTGTTAATGGAGATTTAACAAAGCAAAACGGGATATACAAAAAAGTAAGATAAGCTTTTAAAAAAAGGAACAAGCAAAATTGGCCACAGTGCCCTCTTTTATTTATTTTAATTTTTGAAATGTTGAATTGAGGTGTTTATTTATTTATTTAATCAATTTATATGGCTGCCCAACTCATTGTACAGATGACTCTGGGGTGGGTTCAAATAATCCATAACATAAGAAACATAAAACCCCAGCCCTCATGGCAGCAGCAACACAATAAAGTCAACTACTTGATCAGCTCTTTTTCCATTCATGGTTCTTGCTGACAAAAACATTTTCAGAAAAGCAACAAAGTAGGGGGCCAATCAGAAGTGGGTTGCTACCGGTTCTCTCTGGTTTGGGAGGTAGTGGAAATCTTGATATGAGAGCGAATTGTACATTAAAGAGTTTTTATGGATGACTTGGAGGTGGTTTTGGAAGATCCTGCAAATGGAATTGAATTTTTAATGAGTACATTTGAGGAATTAGAAGGTTTTAAACTTAACAAATAGAAGACAATGGTGTTAACCAAAAAACCTGGACATACAAGATTAAACAGAACTAATGAATAAAATACATTTCAGAAAAACTTAAATATTTAGAAAAACATAAAATAATTTGGGGAGTGGGGTTTTTTATTTTATTATTTATTATTTTTATTTCTTTTATACTGTGTTTTTATTTCCTGTAAGCCACCTTGAAGTGCTGGGGGTAAGTAGGTGGCAATATAATTTTTCCAAATAAATAAATAAATAAATTCTATATTCTTTCAAAATAACTATGTTGGGGCATGAAATTGTGTTAAAAGAGTGTTAAGATTAGATAAGTATAATTGTCAATGTTAGGAAGAATACTGTGATTAAGATTAATGTTTTATCTTAATGTTATGAATGCTAGTTTTGTTCCAGAGAATACATGTTTTGACAACTGATGTACCATTTAAACAATAGTGGAAGGCTATATTTAAATTTGTATGGCAGAGAAAAATATACGGTAATAGAAGATGGAAAGGAAAGGAAAGAATTGGATAGACAAGATTTCAACTAATACCTTGCTACCTGTTGTTTAGCTTGGATGAAACAGTGGGTGTTGCTAAGAAAAAGAAGGTTATTGGAGTTATAAGGACATGAATTAATATGGGTGGCATGTATATCTATGGTATAATAAATATAAGTTTAATGTAAAATTTTAAATAAATATTATGCCAGGTGGGACATATTCCAAAATTGTGTTGGAAATAAATATAAATATAGATTAAGAAGAAGCATTTAAGAATATGCTTATCAAGGAAATGGTAAGTAAACATAAATGGTTAATTTGTTGTGATGTACTAAGATTTTCTCTGGGGATTGTAAAATTAAAACAAGGTATTTGACAACAAAGGATCTACATGTCAATTGTTTTCTTGTGTACAATTATCAGAAAGGTTTGAAATAGATAAAAGTTGTTATGGTTTTGAACAATGAACAACTGGCTTTGAAACAGAATTATTTACAAATGAGGAACAAGTTATTGATAAAACGTATCAACTTTTATTGAAATATGAGACAGAAGTAGAACAAGTGAAAGAATGTATAATAAAATGGGCTAACCTTTTTTTGTTTCAATATACAAGTGGGGTCAATGAAAAAATATTAAGTGAAATGATTGAGATGCACATTATGTTCTAGCTTTAAAGAGAATTTTCATTAAATGATGTATAGTAGGTATTTATCACCAGAGAAATTATCTGGAATATGTAAGAACACTTTTATGTTGGAAATGGGAAAAACATGAAGAGATATTTTATTATGTGGTGAATGTGTAAAGCAGCCAAACATTTTTTTGATATAAAATTAATACAATAATTCAGAAGATTTTAAAGAGTTACGTACAACTGAAACCAGAGTCTTTTGTTTTGTATTAAGGGACAAACAGAAAAAAAGTACATGGAACTTTGTTTTTATATATGACAATTACAACAAGATGATTAGGTGTTTCAAGTGGAAAAGTTCATCTTCATTCACAATAGACAAAATGCTTTGTGAAGATGATGGAATCGACAAATAAGGCTAAACTGACTTCCTGGTTTAAAGAAAAGACAGAATCGACATCTATGGCTGACTGGGACTTCCTTGTAGACTTTTTGCATTAAACAGAAAAACTACACTCTGACTAGTGGTTTTGGTGATTAGGAAAAAAAAATAGAATAAAGTGAGTTTTTTGTCAACATAGATTAAGAGATAACTTTCTAATTATACATATATTTGCTGCAATGAAAATTGCTTCTTGCTATTTCTTTTTATACTTTCTTTATGCAGCTTTGTCATTTCCCTTTCTTTATTTTTTCTTTCTCTATTTTTATTTTGTTTTCTTCATTCTACATTAGAATAGAATAGAATAGAGTAGAGTAGAGTAGAGTAGAGTAGAGTAGAGTAGAGTAGAGTAGAGTAGAATAGAATAGAATAGAATAGAATAGAATAGAATAGAATAGAATAGAATAGAATAGAATAGAATTATTTATTGACCAAGTGTGATTGGACACACAAGGAATTTATCTTTGGGGCATATGCTATCAGTGTACATAAAAAGAAAAGACACATTCATCAAGAATCATAAGGTACAACAGAATGATAGCCATAGGGTACAAATAAGCAATCAAATTATACCAGGAAACAATCAATATAAATCGTAAGGATACAGCAACAAGTTACAGTCATACAGTCATAAGTGGGAGGAGATGGACAATAAGAACAATGAGAAGATTAATAGCAATAGTAATGCAGACTTAGTGAATAGTTTGACAGTATTGAGGGAATTATTTGTTTAGCAGAGTGATGATGTTCGGGGAAAAACTTTTCTTGCATCTAGTAAACTTGTATTAGTTTTTATGTTCTCTTTAAAACTTTTAGTCTATTAAAAATAAAATGTATTTTTATTAGTAATAAATCATTCTAAGGAATGGCTTTTTTAAAAGAGAGCATGGTAACACCTATTAATATTCAACAAAAGTACTATTCTACAGATATGATAATAGTTCTTCAAATAAATAGTATAGGGAGATTAGCTGTGAGAATTCAGCATCGAGATATGCATTTTCATACTCAATCTGTAGTTGAATCCACCGATGAAACCCTGATGAACATTTGTATAGCAATGAACTTCCAGCACATTGTCATTCAAACTGATTTCCTTTCACACCTTTGTGACTTGAATGAAAAATATTCTATTCAGTCCTAGTAATGCATGACAACCCAACTCTGTTTAATATCCGATAGTGAAAATTGGATGGAATCTTAGACTGAGCACATTCTCTTCCTGTCTCTTCCCATTGCATCTTCCTTGCGTGCTCCATTATGGCCTGAAGAGAATTCTACCTATTCATTTGAATGTCATTTGAACCGTTCCTTAGAATTAGAACTCTTACCTCAATGCTTACTTTATCAAGTCTGTGACCCTCAAATGAAGATAAGATCTCTCTTCAAAACTTTTCATTCCAAATAACCAAGTACAGAAATAAGAATCATGATGGCTACAAATAAAGAGGGGAAAAAAAGGATTGTAATCCCGCTCAGTTTCATTCAGGTCCATAGAACTTCTCATCCTGACGTAATTTATTTTTGCTGCTGTCAGGCTTATTGTTCTTAACCACCCCTGTTGTGGCAGGCTTGGAACAAAACTTTTTAATCAGAATTTTGTATAAAAAGCACCCCCGATGTTGTACCACTTAAAATGTGTATTATTCTCTTTTCGCCAATTCTGACAAGTGAAATGGTGGTATAATTACCAGATGATTAATTATTGTGTAAAAAAAAAACACCACAGCACTATAGTGCTTTAAATATTAACATATGCAGTACTGCAACAATTAATTATAATTCAGTAAAGTTTTTTTTTCTGTTGAATAACATCAGAAATAATTTTCTGTCTGCATGCTAAAAATAAAAGCATGAGCTTGATTGCCTCCTTGAATGTTTATTCATTTATCTACACAGATTCATTTCCCAGCCGGTATAATGACTTCTGAAGCTGTCTTTTGGCATATAATTTGGATCAATAATCTACAAACCTCAAAGTATAAAGATATCGTCTTTCACATCAGTAATATGTGAAAATATTTAGGAAAAAAGTTCCTAAGATACATTTAGGTGATAAGTGAGCATGTCAAACATCATTTTACTACCTCAACTAGCCACATAAAGGTAATGTCCTATGAGAGATACCTGTATAAAATTATCTAAAAAGACATATAATAGTATTTAATTATGTTGTTTTTAATATATATAATGTGTGTGTATTATCTATCTATCTATCTATCTATCTATCTATCTATCTATCTATCTATCTAATCTAGCTATGATAGATAGATAGATAGATAGATAGATAGATAAATAGATAAATAGAACTATGATAGATAGATAGATAGATAGATAGATAGATAGATAGATAGATAGATAGATAGATAGATAGATAGATAGATATGGTATATATTACATATATGTAATTATATTGTGCTTATTCAACAAATTATTGTGAGATATATATATTTATTGTGTGTAGGTGTGTGTGTACACACACACACACACACACACACAATAATTTGTTGAATGAGCACAATATAAATACATATATGTATATACAATATATATAGAATTGTGCACAATTCAAAAGCATCAAAATAAAATTCAGGTTTTGACAATCAGTGTCTGATACCTGGGCTGTTTAACCCGGATTAATAAATAGTAGGATGTCTTGCTGAACTCAAGGTGTAGTAGACTGCTTCTGCTACTGTCAGAAGTCTTTAACTTAATGGTCTTCTAATGGTGGTATCCTAACTGTTGAACACAAATAAATAAGCATCTGATATACAGTGGGAATTATTCCTAAGTAATGTCTGAGGGAGACATGATAAACCTTTGGAAAATGAGTCTACCCAGATATACTGCTAAACAACATTACTATTGTCATCTTTGCATGATGTCTCCTTTTCCTCCGGTGGTAACCCTACATATTCATATGACAGACAGCTCAATGTGACTAGAGTAATGTGATGGAGATGTAACAATTAATCTCAATATTGAAGAAGCATTTTATGAAATAGATCTTATTATTTTTCCATATGAAAGAAAGCATTGCAAATATGAGTGGTGGTTATTTCTCAGCACTCTGGCATCTGGGGAATTAACTGAAGGCTGTTATCCACACCCGCTACACCAGCCTTAGATAATATTGGTATGCAAAGTAGACTATTCCCAGGGAAAAAAAGCCAGTCAGAATATAGCATGCTGTCATTTCCTCTTCTGAAACATTTTAAACATTTTTGGCTACTCCATTCAGTGGGATTTCTGAAGTCTGTTATCTCAAGTCCTCTCCACTTTTCTTTTCTTTTTTCCATTCAGCATTAACTGTCTGTCTTGAAAACATTTGAAATATTTCCCAGTTCCTTGTCATGCATGTCTTGGTCTCTTCCAAAAATGATAATGTCATTATAAATATTCAGAAGCTCTATACAACATTGCATGACTTGTTAATTAAACCTTGATATTTTTCAGGTGTTGGGAAAATTCCAGACATTAATCTTTCATAGCAATTTGGGCAGAGGCTGAACTACCACATTAAATTAATATAACTACTCCTCAATCTTCTTTTTAACTAAGACATATGTTAAAAAATATCCCCGCTACACACATTTTGAGGTTAATTGGTCTATCAGTTTCTTTTAGTCTTTTATAACCTCATTTTCCCCCTCACAATATCCATGGGTGATATACAATAATTCTGCATTTTACGCATAGATATGGGAGATTATACTTTTAAATACGATTTGGTGCACTGGCAGCCAATTAAAATAATGGCTAAGAGAGCACAGATGCAGTGATGTCATCATGCAAATGTCGCCATTATGTACTTGGGTCCTAATATCTAATCTAAATCACAGGGCATTTGCATGATGATATCAGCATACACTTGTAATTACCCCCTCACCTGTGGATACTCGTGGTGCTATTAATTAATAAATTGTTTGGTATACTTTTATTAACATACCGTAATTATTCTGTCTTGTTTATTGCAACTCATTTAGGATAACTAGCCACTCAGTTGGCATTACTGGCTATCTAAAAATATAAACAAAATATCTCTCAGCAGATATCTCCAGAATTCCTGGCTGTTTCACATTGCGCTCTGCTCACTCGGGTCTTCACATGTATGAATAATGTTGTTGTGACCCAGGTCGAAGTAGGTAGTAGTAGATGCACTCAGTTCAAAAACAAACAGACTTTATTAGAACAGCTGAGAATTAACTCATTCTCAGCGTAGTCCAAACTAAATCAAAGCAAATTCTTCATAAGACAGTTCTTCATTCTTATCACCCACCTTGCTCTAATTAGGCAAACTGCCAAATTACTTTTCTTGGAAAAAGTTCAAAAGCAGAAGATGTTGACAAGAAATAAATGTAGCAAGACAAGGAGCAATTCTATCAATGTTCTTTTCCGGAAGAGAGCCCAAACGCTGTTGCTGGTCTTTTAAGCCTTATGGGAGGGGCCAATCATCTCTTGTCGTCCTCTTTGCTTTAGCTGCTCTTGTCTTCTGGCAGCTCTTCTCATGCGTGCATTAGGAACAGGCTCCTCCTGTTCCTCTGCCTCATTATGGTCAGCCTCTGGAGGCTCCGGAGTACGCACATCACAGAGTCCGAAGCAGTCCAATGCAGAGTCCTCATCAGGCCTTCCCCAGCCTCCAGGACTGGCCCATGTTCTTCCTCAGCCTCATTACTGTCTGATTCCGTTGCCAGCTCTGCAGGTTGCTGGCGGACCACAACAAATGTGAAGGAGAAGCATCAACCTATACACATTTTGACCTCTGCTATAGATGGATCAAAAGCAATAGGTCAAGCCAATTAACTGTAGCAAAAGGGGTTAAAGTGGTGGAACTATAGATGGAAATGGATCACTTGAAGATCATTCGCACAGTCTGGAACAAAGTGGATATACTAGTATAATATTGTATAGTATAAAGCAAAATCAGAGATAAATGATTTGGAGAAAGATGTATCTAATCAGACAATTGGATTAATAATCAGGATTATTTCTACACTGAATATCTGGAAAATGGATCAGTTATCAATCAGGTTTCTATTAATACTAAAGAAAATGACTGCATGGTAAATTCTGAAACATGTCCAGTTTACTATGTGTGAGCACGGCGTGTACCAGCTTCATTTGTGTGCAGCGCTTCTGCGCTTGCACAGTGTCTGTGATGACGTCCAGGTGGGTGGGCGGTGCCTCCTGCCGCCACCACTACTAGTTCATCCAAACCGGGGCAAACCCAGTAGACACCCACCACTGATCTAGTTCAATTTGACACTTAAAGAGCATTATCAGAATACAGGTTAATTTTTATTTGGAATTATACTTGAGATTATTTCTGGTTGAATATTGTTGTGTATTTGTTGTGGTGTATTTGTACAAAATGTGGATCAACTTATATTCATCAACTCCAAAATGAAGTGCTTATTTTGTTTTCACTTTCATCCAAATAATGAGAAGGTATACGAGCTCCACCTAAAATCACAGCCTCTCAACTGAGTAATCTTCACCAATTACTTTTCAAAAAATCACTTAACAATACTGATTTGAAACCCACAGAGAAGTAAGGTTCTAAGTTGAGCTGTAAGCATATAGAGAAACATATGATTTTGTAGAAAGTTCTTTCATTGTCATGGACATACATTTTTTGGCATTAAGTCCCACATGTACCCATATGCAATATTTCCTTGGACCATGTGGTAGTAGAAAAAGGGAGTTATTTCTAAAAAAAGTTAGCAGAATGATTTCTTATTCATAACATGCCTTTGGGCATGTTATGAAGTGTGTGGAAGTCAGCAACAATAAAAAAGAGCAATTCAGGAGTAAATAAAAAGCCACATTTTATCTGCATATCCTTTCTGGACAAAAATATAAGCCTTAGGTTAAAATGCTACTGTTATGAAAAAGTTGTTAGCTTTGCAAAAATTTTAAACCTATTCTTAAGCAAAGGACCGGGATATCTATGGGACTGCCTACTGCCACCGGTAGCCTCCCACCGACCAGTGCGCTCTCACAGAGAGGGCCTCCTTCGGATATCGTCAGCCAGACAATGTCGGCTGGCGACCTCCAGGGGGAGGGCCTTCTCTGTGGGGGCTCCTGCCCTCTGGAATGAGCTGTCTCCGGGGCTCTGTCAACTCCCCGACCTCCGGACCTTCCGCCGAGAGCTGAAGACGTTGTTGTTTCGACGTGCAGGACTAGCTTAAATGTAGTTTTAAATTGGGGTTTTAAATTGGGGCTTTTAAATTGTTTTTTTAATTGTATTTAAAATTTTAGGCCGTATATTGAATTAGTTTTTTATACTGTTTTTTAATTTTGTATTATATGTATTGTGGTTTTTATTGGCTGTGAACCGCCCTGAGTCTTTCGGGAGAAGGGCGGTATACAAATTTAATAAAGAAAGAAAGAAAGAAAGAAAGAAAGAAAGAAAGAAAGAAAGAAAGAAAGAAAGAAAGAAGGAAGGAAGGAAGGAAGGAAGGAAGGAAGGAAGGAAAGAAAGAAAGAAAGAAAGAAAGAAAGAAAGAAAGAAAGAAAGAAAGAAAGAAAGAAAGAAAGAAAGGGTGTAACTAATTCATAAGACCAAGATGAGATCAGGAACAAATTACCTTCTCTCTGTCCATTCAAGTAATGCCATTGAATGATGGTCCATGGAACTTCAGTGATTTCCCACTTTTTAAAAAGAAAACATAAAATGTAAATTAAGAAACACAGACACTTGTGCACTGGTTTTGCAACTCCATGAGTAAGTAAGCTATTTTATAGACTAACATTAAAGATTTGAGATATTTCTGCCCTATTTTGAATCTTGATCCCACATACTTGTACACTGCAACTCTCAATGTGGTGTACAACTGATTTTCTGTTGGTACGTGTTGGACATTTGCATTACAAAACTGGTTGGAGATGTTTTCTTGGTCAAGGGCTAATGTTGCTTTTTATCTTCAATAAAGCAGTAAAGACATTTGCCGTAGTCATGTGGCCAGCATAGCTATATGCCAAAGGCTGTTACCTTCCCACTGAAGTGGTACCTATTAATCAGTGGTGGGTTTCAAAAAATTTTACTACTGGTTATGTGGGTGTCATTTGGTGGGTGTGATACGGATTGGTGGGTGTGGCTTGGTGGGCGTGAGAGGAGAAGGATCCTGTAAAATTTCCATTCTCACCCCACTCCAGGGGAAGGACACTGTAAAATCTCTATTCCCTGCCCAATCCAGGGGAAGGTTACTGCAAAATCCCCATTTCCTCCTGATCAGCTGGGACTTGGGAGGCAGAGAATAGATGGGGGCGCGGCCAGTCATAATTTTTACTACCGGTTCTTCGAACTATTCAAAATTTCTGCTACTGGTTCTCCAGAACTGGTCAAAACCTGCTGAAATCCACCTCTACTCGCATTTGTATGCTTCCGAACAGGTAGGTGGGCATCTACTAAATTCATGGGATTCACAAGCAGCATTTTAATAAGGCAAGGTAGCAGACACAATTGCATGATCAAAAAAAGCTTCTTCCCTTTCTTAGATCCATGTGATGCACATTAAAAAGGGGTGGAGCGTCTACTAAACCATCACTCCTGCCGTCTTGAATTTTTTGTCCCCGTTCCTAACCTGCTTGGATTTTTAAAAAATCCAATGAACACCCACATCTGCACACACTCATTTCAATCTACAAATACATACACAAAGTTAGATTCCTTTCTATTATAGAACTCTACAGTTGCAATCCAGCAAAATAGGGACAGCCAAATAATTTATGTTCATTAAATGCATGTGATCACCCATATTTAATGATATATCATGTACTTGAAACTTTATCCAGATTTTCATGCTTTTTATATGTATTAGGAAACATCTAAATCTTTTGAATGTCATGTTTAGATCAACAGTCTATTTGAGATGAAAGAACAACATAAGCCTATATAGCTATAGCAAATAAACACTGCTTTTGGAATTTTATAGTGGAAATCAATATTTGGAGAAATGAAAACTCATGCAATTATGTATCAGAAAGAATCAAGCATTGATTTTGGAAGATACTTTAAAGGGAATTGAAACATTAATGGGACAACTAAAAGTATTTGGTGCTTTAGCAAGTGTTAACAACAAACATAAGATGAAGATGTTACTAAAAACATGAAAATATAATATAAAACAGAATTGATGAATAAGATCAGTTTTAAGACTGAAAAGAAAGTAAAATATCTACAGTAAGTATCACTACAATAAATATGAATTTATTTATTTTATTTATTTATTTATTAATCACATTTATATACCGCCCTATCTCCCGAAGGAGATACTTACTACAGGCAAGTAAAAACATATAAATACAAATTAAAATAACAATTAAAAAACTTATTCTAAAAGGCCGAATTATTAAAAAAGCAGTATAAATAATAAAACCCATTAAAAACCCATATAAATTTAAAATCTAATCCAGTAGTTTTTACTTACTACAGGCAAGTAAAAACATATAAATACAAATTAAAATAACAATTAAAAAACTTATTCTAAAAGGCCGAATTATTAAAAAAGCAGTATAAATAATAAAACCCATTAAAAACCCATATAAATTTAAAATCTAATCCAGTCCTGCGCGGATGAATAAATGTGTTTTAAGCTCGCGACGGAAGGTTCGGAGGTCCGGAAGTTGACGGAGTCCTGGGGGGAGTTCGTTCCAGAGGGTGGGAGCCCCCACAGAGAAGGCCCTTCCCCTGGGTGTCGCCAGATGACACTGCCTAGCTGACGGCACCCTGAGGAGTCCCTCTCTGTGAGAGCGCACGGGTCAGTGAGAGGTATTCGGTAGCAGTAGGCGGTCCCGTAAGTAATCCGGCCCTATGCCATGGAGCACTTTAAAGGTGGTTACCAAAACCTTGAAGCGCACCCGGAAGGCCACAGGTAGCCAGTGCAGTCTGCGCAGAATTGTATGTTATTTCAAAATCAGTATATTAAAATAGGGAATTAAGCTTAAAATGTTATGTTAAGATAAGAAAAACTACAATTGTCTTTGCTGGGGAGGTTTTTCTGATTCTGTGATATTATAAGGGTAGTGAGATTATTATATACACCAGTGATGGCTAATCTTTTCCAGACCAAGTGCCCAAAGCACGCATGTGCATGCATACAAATATGTGCACCCAAAATGCAATGCATGTGTGGCCCCCGTACATGCACCCCATCCCCACGCATGCGTGTGTGCCCCACACATGTGCCCCACCCCTCCACACGCATGCACAGGCCCACGCATGCCCCCTTGCACATGCGCACATGCCCCACCCCAAAGCTCGCGCCCTGCCCCCATGCATGCGCAGCAGAAACCCAGTGACCAGCTGTGTGCCACCTGTGGCATGCTTGCCATAGGTTCGCCATCACGGTTAAAGACTGATGGAAAAAATCAGCAATTCCTACAAAGGAATGTTTGGTAATGATGATGGAATTTGCTGAGATGGCCAAATTGACTTCTTTGGAAAAAAAAAGACAGTATCTATGTTTATTGCTGATTGGAAACCTGTTATGAAATTTTTGCAGAAAATGGGAAAAAAATAAACTGTTTAATGGTTTTGATGATTAAACAGGTTATATTATAGAAAGAAGAAGAAAGACATTTTTAATGTCTCTTTAGATATTAAATTTTAGAGAAAGAAGTAAATGTAAAATTATACTCAATCTTGTAAAAAAGATTGGAAGCTACATTTTGTGTCATTTTATTTCTTTTCTATATTCTTTACTTTTTTTTTGCAGTTTTGCAGTTTTTTATTTATTTCTTTTTCTTTCTTTTAGATTAGTATTAGTTTTTAATCTTTTTTAAAAAAAACCTTTTAATGACATTATAATAAACAGTTTTATTAAAATATAAAATTATAAGTTTAAAAAAAATAATGTTTTCATGAGGAAACAAAGAAATGCAATGCATAGGTAACGAAGATAACTTCAATGTTCTTCCAGTAGAGAAATATATTTAACAGGCATATTAAGGCTTTCTAGATTTGGGTTGTTTTGTTTTTTTTCTGGCAAGTGTTTCAACTGCCTACACTTGACATTGATGACCTGTAAAACTTTCAAAACCAAAACCAATATATTTTAAGGTGAATTTTGTGATTATGGGTCAATCCTTCTATCTACTGTTTTCACATAAGATTTCCCTTTCTGGAATCTGCATCGCACTATTAAAATTCGCAAGGTCTTATTGGAGTAGAAGTTCTAGAATGAATCCTAAAGGGAGTAAGTAGGGGTGAAATCCAGCAGGTTCTGACAGGTTCTGGAGAACTAGTAGCGGAAATTTTGAGCAGTTCGGAGAACCAGCAAATACCACCTCTGGCTGGCCCCAGAGTGGGGAGGGAATGGAGATTTTACAGTATCCTTTCCCTGGAGTGGGATGGGAATGGAAATTTTGCAGTATCCTTCTCCTGCCACACCCACAGAACCGGTAGTAAAAAAAATCGATTTCACCACTGCGAGCAAGTAACTCTTTCCTTTAAAAAAGGTCACTTACTCCCCACTAAATAATAAAGATATGTGTGACATGATTTTGATTTATGTCACAGAGTTTTGCAACCTAAAGTAATATGAATCTCTCTGTTGAAACTTCAAGCAATATAATTTGCTTCAACAAAACACTTGGCATTGCTTTGAAGTTTTTCCCTATCTCCTAATGGTCATTTGGCTTCTTTAGGATTTAGCAACAGCATGCAAAAGAAAGCACATAAGCATATTTTCTGGCAGGACAAACTAAACATCACCTAATGGTGCATCTTTCATAGTGCTGTGTTTCTGTGTGTTTTCATTTCTTGGGGATATCCACTACAAATTGCTAATAATTTTGTTTGGCACCTCTGATTTTTTTTAAAAAAAATAACCATAATTAAAGCATACATAATCCTAATTAGGAATCAGTCAGTGAAAAATAGGAATCATTATTTATCACTTAATGATGAAAAAATGCCAGATTGATCTTGTTTTATATATATATATATATTTAAAAAATGCCAGCTTGCATCAGTATACAAGTGCCATTCTATCGCTATGATAAATATAAGCAATCTGTTTAGATTTGGCTTGTTTTAACACTATGATAAAGCATAATATTGTCAAATTAATAAGGACACTTATTATTCATAGTTTTAAGAAGGTTTCCCCAGTCTAGTTGTCACCAACTCAAGGGGGAAGTGCTCATTTCTGATTTTCAGCTGAGGGAGCCTGTGCTGTCTGAGAAACATTTCTGCCATCATTTAGCCAGTATGAAAATAGAACACAGTAACCTTCCTGCTGAAGTGGTACCTATTTATCTACTTGCATTTGTATGCTTTTAAACATACTTTTAAACAAACGAACTTCCCCCGGGTTTACGCCAAATACCTGACCTTCGGACCTTTCGCCGCGAACTGAAGACACATCTTTTTATTCGCGCGGGGCTGGCTTAAATTTTATGGATTTTATAGTTTTTATTATTAATTTTAAACGGGGTTTTAGTTTCTATATTTTTAAATTTTTAGGCAAATTATAATAAGTTTTTTAATTTTACATTTTATATATAGTGTCTTGTTTGTTTTTATTTGCCTGTACACCGCCCTGAGTCCTTCGGGAGAAGGGCGGTATAAAAATCAAATAAATGAAATGAAATGAAATGAAACTGCTAGGTTGGCAGGAACTGGGCTGAGTAATGGGAGTCCTCCCATCATGTAGTACTCAGCTCTCAAAACCAAGCCGTCAGCTTTCCAGCTGTACACAAGTTCAACATCTGAACCACTGAGCATCTTAACATGCTCTCCCTTATTATTATTAGTAGTAGTATTTAAAATAAAATGCTGCTCTTCTTTAGAATAATGTTTGTTAAATATTACTAATAAACCTGTATGGCTGCCCTGCTAAAAGAAGAAAAATATTGTCCATTTTAACACTTTCATTAGTAATTATAGATTATATCATAATGACAGGCTTCCTAAATTATTATAATAATAATAATAATAATAATAATAATAATAATAATAATAATAATAATAATAATAATAATAATAATTATTTAATTTGTATACCGCCCTTCTCCCGAACGACTCAGGGCGGTTAACAGCCAGAATAAAAATACAGCAATACATACAATATTAAAAACAAACATTAAAAAACTTATTAAATTTGGCCTAATATTAAAATACAAGTAACACTAATATAGAATTAAAACCCCATAAAATCAGCTAAAAATTGAAATTAAAATTCAAGCCAGTCCAGCAAGACGAAACAAATAAGTCTTAAGTTCGTGGCGAAAGGTCCGAAGGTCAGGTATTTGTCGAAGTCCAGGGGGAAGCTCGTTCTACAGGGTGGGAGCCCCCACAGAGAAGGCTCTTCCCCTGGGGGCCGCCAGTCGACATTGCTTGGCTGACGGCACCCTAAGGAGTCCCTCTCTGTGAGAACGCACAGGTGGCTGGGAGATACAAGAAGGCAGTAGGTGGTCCCGTAAATATCCCGGTCCTAAGCCATGGAGCGCTTTAAAGGTGGTAACCAATACCTTGAAGCGCACCCGGAAGACAACAGGCAGCCAGTGTAGTCTGCGCAGGATGGGTGTTACACGGGAGTCCGAACCGCTCCCTCTATCACCCGCGCAGTTGCATTCTGGACTAACTGGAGCCTCTGAGTGCTCTTCAAGGGGAGCCCCATGTAGAGAGCATTGCAGTAATCCAAGCGAGAAGTAACAACAGCATGAGTGACCATGCATAGGGCATCCCGGTCCAGGAAGGGGCGCAACTGGCGAATCAGGCGAACCTGATAAAAAGCTCTCCTGGAGACGGTCGTCAGGTGATCTTCAAACGAAGAACGCCCAAGTTGCGCACCCTTTCCATCGGGGCCAGTGACTCGCCCCCAACCAGTACCAGGGTGACTCGCCCCCCGGTACCAGGGTGCCGGCATCCACAGCCACTCCGTCTTGGAGGGATTGAGCCTGAGCCAGTTCCTCCCCATCCAGACCCATACGGCTTCCAGACACCGGGACCGTACTTCGATAGCTTCGTTGGGGTGGCCTGGGGTGGAAAAGTACAGCTGCGTATCATCAGCGTACAGTTGGTATCTCACCCCGAAGCCACTGATGATCTCACCCAGCGGCTTCATATAGATGTTGAACAGGAGAGGCGAGAGAATCGACCCCTACGGCACCCCACACATGAGGCACCTCGGGGTCGATCTCTGCCCCCCTGTCAACACTGTCTGCATCCGGTCAGAGAGGTAGGAGGAGAACCACCGATAAACGGTGCCTCCCACTCCCAACCCCTCCAACCGGCGCAGCAGGATACCATGGTCGATGGTATCGAAAGCCGCTGAGAGGTCTAATAGGACCAGGGCAGAGGAGTAACCCTTATCCCTGGCCCTCCAGAGATCATCCACCAACGCGACCAAAGCCGTCTCCGTACTGTATCCGGGCCGGAAGCCGGACTGGAACGGGTCTAGATAGACGGTTTCATCCAGGTACTGGGGTAGTTGACATGTCACCGCACTCTCTACAACCTTCGCCGTAAAACGAAGGTTGGAGACTGGACGGTAATTTCCTAAAACAGCTGGGTCCAGGGAAGGCTTCTTGAGGAGAGGTCTCACCACCGCCTCTTTCAGGGCAGCAGGAAAGACCCCCTCCCGCAAAGAAGCATTTGTAATCCCCCGGAGCCAGCCTCGTGTCACCTCCTGCGTGGCCAGCACCAACCAGGAGGGGCACGGGTCCAGTAAACATGTGGTGGAATTCAACCTTCCCAGCAACCTATCCATGTCCTCGGGAGTCACAGGGTCAAAACCATCCCAAACAGTCTCAACAAGATGGGTCTCGAAATTCTCGCCTGGATCTACCCAATTTTGATCCAATCCGTCCCAAAGCTGAACGATTTTATTGTATAGATAACCGTTAAACTCCTTGGCACACCCTTGTAATGGGTCCTCCCGCCCCTCCTATTGAAGGAGAGAGCGGGTAACCCGAAACAGGGTGGCCGGGCGGTTATCTGCTGACGCAATGAGGGAGGAAATGTAAGAACACTTCGCATCCCTCAATGCCACTAGGTAGGTCCTACTATAGGACCTAACTAGTGTCCGGTCAGCCTCAGAACGGCTGGCTCTCCAGACACTCTCTAGGCGTCTTCTCCGGTGTTTCATCTCCCTCAGCTCCTCAGAGAACCAAGGAGCTGGTTGAGACCTGCGCCGGGTCAGAGGCCGCAAAGGCACGACACGGTCCAAAGCTCCAGCTGCGGCCTGTTCCCAGGCCGCGACTAGTTCTTCAGTCGTGCCGCGGGCCAGGTTCTCAGGAAACGGCCCAAGCTCCGTCAGGCACCTGGGACGGAACCAATGCATTGGTTCCGTCTCCCTGCGATGGTGAGTAGCGGTTTGAAAGTCCAGACGAAGAAGAGAATGATCTGACCATGACAAAGGTTCGATAACTAAATCTTTTGAAATCATTCGCCCACTGGCCAGAGACAAAAATCAGATCTAGAGTGCCTCCCCGATGTGAGTAGGGCCATCCACTAATTGAGTCAGGTCCATGGCCATCATGGAAGCCATGAACTCCCGAGCTGTTGAGGATGCCGCGCCAGTTGATGGCAGGTTGAAATTCCCCATGACCAACAGTCTAGGGGTTTCAACTGCCAACCCGGCCAGCAACTCCAACAGCTTGGGCAGGGCTGTTGTCACGCAGCAAGGAGCCAGGTACATGATCAACAAGCCCGCCTGAGTCCTACGACCCCACTTAATATAGAGGGATTCACAACCAGCTATCTGAGGCACAGTGGTCTCCCTCGGTTCCAGGCTTTCCTTGATAATGACCACCCCACCCCACCCCTACCTTGGGCCCTTGGCTGATGGAATGCTTGGAAACCTGGTGGGCACATCTCCACTAGGGGGACCTCCCCTTCCGTGCCCAACCAGGTCTCCGTAATGCCCATAACGTCCGTGGTCCCCCCCGAATTAGATCTGAAATCAGGGGGGCTTTGTTAACCACGGACCTTGCATTGCATAACATCAGCCGGAGGCCCAAGTCCTGAGTACTCTGGCCACTCGGGGAATGGAAAAAATCTGGGGGGCCAGAGCACGCAATCGCTCTCAAATAGTGAGGGCATACCCCCGATACCTGATATGACCCCCCCTTCTGCCATATCTGCCTCTCCCGCTTACCGTATTGATAGAACAACCCTGATAGACTGGAACAGAACCTTCCCCCGTCACATTCGGACCTGTTACCGTAACGCCGCAAACACACACTGGACCTGGCACTCTCCCTGACGGGTATCCCCCCCACCCGTCCTTACCCTCCCCCCCTTTAAAAAACCCTTAGTTAAAAACTTATTTAAAAATCCCCAAAGATTCTAATCTGGTCCTAATTATGGACCAGATCCCAAATTTATTTATCTATCTATCAAAATGATATAAATGCCCATCTCACCCAAAGTGAGTCTGGATGGCACAGAACAATAGATAAAAAAGTGAAGATATAAAAACAACAAATACAAATCTAAAAAGCTATAGTAATAAATGTCATAAAAAGTGAAAATACAAACCATATTTGAAGGAAATAAAAATGGCCTCCTCCACAATGGAGCCATCTAGACAAATCTCTGGTTTTATGGGAGGCCTAGGCCTGGTCACATAATTAAGTTGTAAGGGCCTCTCAGAATACCAGAAAAAATTGGGACAACCTAATTTTGTCCCCTGGGGCTGACCAAATCTAGATCCCTAGCTGCTACTACCCAGAGCATGCTTTCTTTTCATCCCTATTGCATTCACTTCTAGCCCTGGTTTTTGGGGTGATCTATTTCATTGATAGCTGAGGCTTGACAGAATTCACAAATCAGACAAAAATCACAATCACAGTTTAGATGGGTGGATAGCAGTGGTGAAATCCAAATTTTTTTTACTATCGATTCTGTGGGCATGGCTTGGTGGGTATGGTGTGGCTTGGTGGTCATGGCTTGGTGGGCGTGGCAGGGGAAGGATACTACAAAATCCCCATTCCCTCCCCACTCCTAGGGAAGGATATTGCAAAATCTCCATTCCCACCCCATTCTGCAGCCAGCTAGAAGTGGTATTTGCTGGTTCTCCAAACTGCTCAAAATTTCCACCACTGGTTCTCCAAAACCTGTCAGAACCTTCTGGATTTCACCCCTTGTGGATAGCAATTATTATAGAATTATCATTCCTGTAGTATCCTATACCTTGGCAGCATGAACCTGACTTTCTTGAGCTAAGGAAGCACCAGAAGTCTCCATCAAATGCTAGTAGAAAACTTTACACATGAGACAACATCACCGTTTGAGTTTTACAACTACATTATATCCATTAATTTATCAGAGAAACTGTGCACAGAATGTGGTTCCTTCTTTTCACCACTATAATTTGCTTCATGTGTTTATTCCACTTCAGTTGTGGAGAAATTATGGAATTATTTTTAAATGATAATTTTATGTTAAATCACTTATAACAGAAAAGGTACCTCTCATTGTTCCATTACAAGAGGGGAAAGGCTGAGTAAGTTGAGCCAATTGATTGCCATTATAAACATTGATCCTTGAGATGTACAAGTAGTACAACTTACACATCCCCACAGTCTCATAATCAAAGTTCAGGCACTTGGCAATCAGCATATATTCACAGCCAGCTTCTGACAAGCAAAGTCAATGAGAGAAGTTGGAAATGAATAGAATAGAAAATATCACACAATAGATGCAAACTCATGGTAAACTGATCCAAACTAGACTGCAGAAAATACGACTTCAGTAACAGAGTGGTCAATGGCTGGATTGCACTACCTGACTCTGTGGTTTCTTCCCCAAATCCCCAAAACTTTAACCTTAAACTGTCTACTATAGACCTCATCTCATTCCTAAGAGGTCTGTAAGGGGCGTGCGTAAGCGCACCAGCGTGCCTACTGTCCCTGTCCTAATGTTTTCTTTTATTCGTATCCTTTACATGTATTTATAATTATGTTTACACTTATCTCTGTCATAAAATACATGCTTGATGAAATAAATAAATAAAAATAAATAGAATAGAATAGAATAGAATAGAATAGAATAGAATAGAATAGAATAGAATAGAATAGAATAGAATAGAATAGAATAGAATAGGACTCATAGGGCTGGAAGGGATTTTGGAGGTCTTTTTGTCCAACCTACTACCCAAGTCAGGAAAGCTTATACCAACCTGGACAAATGGGTGTCCAATCCTTTATTGAAAACCTCTAGTGATGGAGCACCCATACCTCTGGGAATCTAGCTGTTCTATTGATTAATAGTTCTTACAGTCAGGATATTTCTCATTTGTTCCAGATTGAATCTAGATACTGGAATAAAATAGAGCTGGAAGGGACTTTGGGGGTCTTCTAATCCAGCCCCCCCACAAACACATTCAAGCAGGAGACCCTATACCATTTCAGATAAGTGGCTGTCCAGTCTTTTCTTGAAAAACTCCAGTGATGAAGCATCCGCAACCTCTGAAGGCAAGTTGTTCCATTGGTTAATTGTTAGAAAGTTTCTTCTTAATTCCAGATTGCTTCTCTCCTTGATTAGCTTCCATCCATTATTTTTTGTCCTGCCCTCAGGTGTTTTGGAAAATAAGTTGATCCCCTCTTCTATCCTGGATAAATGGCTATCCAATTTTTTTATTGAAAACTTCCAGCGATGGAGCATCCATAACTCTGGGAAGCAAACTGTTCCATTGTTAATTGTTCTTACAGTCAGGAAATTTCCCCTGAGTTTCAGGTTGGATCATTCTTTCATGCATTTCCACCCATCGCTTCTTGTCCTGCCTTCTGGTGCTTTGGACAAGTCTCTGTAACAGCCCCCAAACTACCAGAAGACTGCTATCATGTCACCCCTAAACCTTCTCTTCTCTTTTGCATACCTAATTCCCTTAAACATCCATTGTATGGTTTATCCTCTAGACCCCTTACAATCTTTTTTGATATTTTTTTATTTTTTTATTTATTTGTCAATCATATATAAGATAACAGGTAAAAGTATAAACATATTTTGGATATATGAAAAGAGTAAGTAAAAAAAGGAATATTAGGACAGGGACGGTAGGCAAGCAGGTGCACTTTTTCACGCCCCTTACAGACCTCTTAGAAATGGGGTAAGGTCAACAGTAGAAAGTTTGAGCTTAAAGTTTTGGGGGTTTGGGGAAGAAACTACAGAGTCAGGTAGTGCATTCTAGGCATTGACCACTCTGTTACTGAAGTCATATCTTCTGCAATCAAGTTTGGAGCGGTTTACCTTGAGTTTGTATCTATTATTTGCTCGTGTATTGTTGTGGTTGAAGCTGAAGTAGTCAGTGACAGGTAGAACATTGTGGTAGATAATTTTATGTACTATGCTTAGGTCAGATTGAAGTCTGTGTAGCTCTAAGTTGTCTAAGCCCAAAATTTGGAGTCTGGTGGCATAAGGTATTTTATTGCGAGCAGAGGAGTGGAGGACTCTTCTTGTGAAATATCTCTGGACTCTCTTGATTGTATTTATGTCGGAATAGCAGTGTGGGTTCCAGGCAGACGAGCTGTATTCAAGAATTGGTCTAGCAAATGTTTTGTATGCTCTAGTTAGTAGTACAATATTACCAGAGAAGAAGCTACGCAAGATTAGGTTAACAACTCTTAGTGCCTTTTTAGCAATGTTGTTACAGTGGGGTCTGGCACTTAGATCTTTAGAAATGAGTACTATCCTCTGAATTGGGCCGTGGGTGGCTCAGGCTGTAAGACAGCCTGTTATTAAACACAGCTGCTTGCAATTACTGCAGGCTCGAGTCCCACCAGGCCCAAGGTTGACTCAGCCTTCCATCCTTTATAAGGTAGGTAAAATGAGGACCCAGATTGTTGGGGGCAATAAGTTGACTTTGTTTATAAATATACAAATAGAATGAAGACTATTGCTAACATAGTTTAAGCCGCCCTGAGTCTTCGGAGAAGGGCGGGATATAAATGTAAATAAATAAATAAAAACTCTTTCTAAATCTTAGCATCTACATGATTCACTTAACAATTGCAGTTATTCACTTAACAATGGTAGCAAAAAAAGGTCATAAAATCAGGCTTGACTCACTTAACAACCTCCTTCATGAGTAATGGAAATTCTGGTCCCTACTGTTGTTGTAAGTCAAGGACTACCTACAGCAGGGGTGTCAAACTCATAGCGTCACGTTGTTGTCAAGTAATGTATCACGTCTTTCCCCCCCCCTTCACTAAAATAGGGATGGGGGTGGCCAGTGAGTGAGTTTGACACCCCTGACCTACAGATACCTTATTCAACTTTGGTCTTTATTTTCCATTAATGTAGCTGTTAATAATAAATACCAGCCTTCTCAATCTTGTATGCATATTTGTAAAGCAGCTTCATAGGAAAACACACGTACATCCTAAATTTCAAGTGAAGATTTCACAATGCTATAACTTAAATTCAGTAACAAAAACTTATTATTGATTCTCTGGAATTTATTCCCTCTAATAAGTTCCCATGGTAAAATTTCAGTAAGCTTTACTGCATTCTGCAAAAATGTCATTACCTTGTTCATTGGAAATATAATACCCCAGGGGAAAAGTCTACATTTTACAGTCAAGAAGAAAAATGACAAAAATCCATTGGTGTATAAAACCTTGCAGCACACTTCACTCTGTGGCCTTTTGCAATGAAATGTATACAACAATACTTTACTGTTGTCTGTATTTTACCAAGCTGCACATTTTACCATTCCCAAGAAAGAGAACAGTAACTGTATATCGTTCCAACCAAAAAGATTAAAAAAATTTTTTTTTGCTTCCAACTATATTTGAAATACTCCTGATTTCAAATTATTATTCAGTGCAAAATGGTATAATTTAAGTAGTATAAAATAACTAGACATGATTTTCCTAAACAAAAAGCAGATATGCGAGCCCAAACGTATTTTCCTCTCACCTGGCAGGAGCAGATGGTGTCAGCAAAATCTATGGAGGATGTTAGCTAAGCGCTACAGCCTAACCCTCTGATAACTAAACAGCAGGCTTCTAGGATTCTTGTTAAATGCATAGGAGATCCTGAAGTATTTTTATTTATTTTTATTTATTTAGTTTGTCAAACATGTAAAAAGATAACAGGTTGTTGTGGCTCCCACCCCCAAACCTGGCCCCATGCTTGAAAGTGCCTTGGAGCCAGGCCTGCTGCCAGAAAGTGACTTGGACAGTGAAGGGGAAGGGCCATCAGGACTTACCTCGGAAGAACCAGCCTCCCTGGATCAGCTCCAGGAGCCAGAAGCAGGCCAAGCGAAAGAGATAACGAGGCCTCCTTCTCCTGACTCTTTCCCCCCCAGGCCATGCCTGCAGACCCATCTGACAGCAATGAGGCTTGGCTCAGTCCCAGGTTTCATAGGCAGGAGAGAAGAGAACAACAGAAGCAGGGGAGGGGCAGGCCTAGGAAGTGCTGAGTCATGGAGCCACACCCCACAGGATATAAAAGGCAGCAAGAGCTGGTGTGTCTCTTTGTATCAGGCAAATCCACGGATTGACTAGAGCTGAAGGTTGTGACTCACCAGCGTCTTGGCAGCCAACGAGAGCTCTTGGAAGACACTGGCTCTTTTGCTGTCAGAGCTGATAAGAGCCGGCTAATTAAGCCATCGTTCGGACGGAGGCGAGGAGGACATAACACAGGTATAAATATAGACATAAATATGAACATAGAAAATGGGTACAAATAAATGGAGACAGTAGGACAGGGATGGTAGGCATGCTGGTGCGCTTATGCACGCCTCCTTACAGACCTCTTAGGAATGGGGTGAGGTCCACAGTAGGCAGTCTAAGTTATCAGTAGGCAGTCTCCATAAAGTTATGAAGGTTTGGGGCAGTGATGGGTTTCATTTACCTGTGCTACCGTTTTGCTCGCGTGTGCCACTTCTACACATGCGCAGAGCATATTTGATGACGTCCAGGAAGGTGGGCAGAGGCTTCCATCATTGCTGCTACCAGTTCACCCGAATTGGGGTGAACCGGTAGCAACCCACCACTGGTTTGGGGATATAACAACAGAGTCAGGTAGTGAATTCCAGGCATTGACCACTCTGTTACTGAAGTCGTATTTTCTGCAGTTGAATTTGGAGCGGTTTACCTTGAGTTTGTATCTATTGTGTGCTCGGGTATTACTGTGGTTGAAGCTGAAGTAGTCATTGACATGTAGGATGCTGTAGCAGATAATTTTGTGTACTATGCTTAGGTCAGACTATAAGTGGCGTAGTTCTAGGTTGTCCAAGCCCAAAATTTTAAGCCTGGTGGCATAAGGTATTCTGTTCCGAGCAGAGGAGGACTCTTCTCCTGAAATACCTCTGGACTCTCTCAATTGTATTAATGTCCGATATGCAGTGCGGATTCCAGGCAGACGAGCTGTATTCGAGAATTGGTCTAGCAAAGGTTTTGTATGCCCTAGTTTGCAGTACAATTTTACCCGAAAAGAAGCTTCACAAGATGGTAGGAATAGCCAACACTCCAGAAGATAGGCTCAAGTTACAGAAGGATCTTGACAGATTTGAACATTGGGCGCTATCTAACAAAATGAAATTCAACAGTGAAAAAAGTAAGGTTCTACATTTAGGCCAATAAAACAAAATACACAGGTACCGTATATGTGGTAGCTTGCTCAATAGTAGCACCTGTGAGAGGGATCTTGGAGTCCTAGTGGACAACCATTTAGATATGAACCAGCAGTGTGCCGCAGTTGCTAAAAAAGCCAACACAGTTCTGGGCTGCATAAACAGAGGGATAGAATCAAGATCACGTGAAGTGTTAGTGCCACTTTATAATGCCTTGGTAAGGCCACATTTGGAATACTGCATTCAGTTTTGGTCACCGCGATGTAAAAAAGATGCTGAGACTCTAGAAAGAGTGCAGAGAAGAGCAACAAAGATGATTAGGGGATTGGAGGCTAAAACATATGAAGAATGGTTGCAGGAACCGGGTATGTCTAGTTTAATAAAAAGAAGGACTAGGGGAGACATGATAGCAGTGTTCCAATATCTCAGGGGATGCCACAAAGAAGAGGGAGTCGGGCTCTTCTCCAAAGCACCTGAGGGTAGAACAAGAAGCAAAAGGTGGAAACTGATCAAGGAATGAAGCAATTTAGAACTAAGGAGAAATTTCCTGACAGTTAGAACAATTAATAAGTGGATCAACTTGCCTGCAGAAGTCGTGAATGCTCCAACACTGGAAATTTTTAAGAAAATGTTGGATAACCATCTGTCTGAGATGGTGTAGGGTTTCCTGCTTGGGCAGGGGGTTGGACTAGAAGGCCTCCAAGGTCCCTTCCAGCTCTGTTGTTATTATTATAAGATTAGGTTGACAATTCTTAATGCCTTTTTGGCAATGCTGTTACAGTGAACTCTGGCGCTTAGATCATTTGAGTACAGGTAGTTCTTGTCTTATGACCACCCATTCAAGGCCCACTTTAAGTTCTGATGGACTTTTAAAAAGCTATTTATGATCTATTCTCAAAGTTATGACTGTCCCTTCTTCCCCAGCTCCCATGGTCACATAATGTCATTTCTAACATTTGGCTTACATTTTTGATGAGTGCCCCATTCCTATCTTAGTAGCAACATCTAACAAGACAATTTTCATGCATAATTTTGCAATTCCAGTTCTTGTATCGATATCATAAAATATCTTAAAAGGTTAGCTCTTAAAACCTTTGCATTGGTATTCACCATCTTTTCCAGCTCTTAGATGTCATGCTTATCTGTTGAAAATAGGCTTTCATTTTCTTCCTCTTTAATGGTGAATGGATTCTTTTTTAATGCTTTCCTCTCTTCTTCTTGTTTACTTGAATAAGATTGTGCACGTCTTTATGAGTTCTTCTAAAGTTATATAAAATCCTGGGACTAAATGGCTTATAAAATGTTGGAACTAGTGAAAACGGTCACACAACACGTTGCTGTAAAACGAAGTGAAGGTCTAATAAATATTAACAATAGTGTTGTCTTTTTCTTGAAGGGTTTCCAATAAAACTTGCATTTTGTGAGTGAGTTCCATCATGTATAGTACCTACAAGTGTGAAAGAAAAATAGAATTCATTTCAGGCTCTGTCTGTTTTGCACAAATCTACCACCAGTCCTTTTTTATCCCAAGGAATACAGAAATTCTGCACCACATCCTAAATTTTAAAAAGTGCAATTGAGTGAGGTTAATTATTTGAACAGGTTGTTGGTATTTGTAAAACCATTTTACACACACACACACACACACACACATTACCCTGTGTCTCCTTTCTCTGATGTCAAGAATATGTCAACTTTGCCAACTAGAATAGTGAGAAGGCAGAGTGAGAAGAGAAAGGTTGATTCTTGGACAATTGAGATTTGTGAACTCAAGGGATACCTAATTTCCTTACCCTAAACCAATCCCACCCCAACTCCCGAGCAAATCTCAGATGTAATTTTTGGAGTGATGAGTTGCAAATCTGAACTCTGGTTTCCATAGTAATGGAGCTGAACGATGGCATGCATTTCACAAGGTATGCAGGACCCACTCTTGAAAAAAAAAATGTGAAGGTACCTAGCTATATATTCAGATTGCCCCAGGAGCTGTTGATACAGTTCTACAAATGAATTATTGAGTCTGTCATTCGTACATCTATAATTGTCAGATTTAGTACAGCAACCAAACAGGACAGATACAGATTTCAATTGATAGTTAGGACTTCAGAAAAAAAAACAATAACAACCAACCTGCCTTCCATTGAAGACCTGTATAATGGGTCAGAAAGATGCCTGAGAAAATATCTATATCCTGGACATATAAACTTTTCAACTCCTCCCCTCAGGATGCTGCTTACAGGACACTGCATGCCAAAACAACTAGACAGAGAGCAGAGGTGAGATTCACTTACCTTACCTACCAGTTTGCAAATGTGAGCGTGCATGTGTGCTTGCTTCGCTCACCTGCACCACTTGTGCGCATGCACATAGTCGCACATTACATCTGGGCAGGTGGGCAGAGCCCCCTGCAGTTTCTGCTACCGGTTTGTGCAATCTGGACAGAACTGGCTGAATCCCACTACTGACACAAAGACATTTTTTTCTCTTGTGGCATCACTCTCTGAACACCTAATTCCCACAGAACTGTCATATGTCTAATGATATTTACTCTTGTAGTATGGCTGTATTACTATTATCCTTCTCACCTTTTCTACTACCTTCTCTTATTGGTATCATTATTATGATTATATAATGTTGTTGTTTGTATTTACATTGAGAGCTTATGCACTGGAGACAAACTCCTTGTGTGTCCAATCACACTTGGCCAATAAAGGATTCTATTCTATTCTATTCTATTCTAGTCTAGTCTAGTCTAGTCTAGTTTATTCTATTCTATCTCATCCATCTATCCTTCTACTATTACATATCTTTCTTTTTTTCTTCCTTCTTTTCTTCCTTCCTCCTTCCTTCCTTCCTTCCCTCCCTTCATTCTGTTGTAGGTTTTTTGTTTTTTTTTACTATTTTAAATGGAAAATATGTTTTCAAAGATAACTGAGCAATGAAGAAATAGAAAATTTTCAGCCTTTTAGTAGATTATAGCCTTTTAGGACACACATTTCTTATAACTCTCTCTATTTCCTTTCTTAAATAGAGCTAGGAAAGAATCTCTGACATGGAAAGGTTCATCAGTCAAAGTAAATTATACTGGATTAGATAGACTAATGATTTAGCACAGTGGAAAACAAAAACAAAAGCCTATCCTTATTTAATAAGTTTTTTAATTAGTGTTTTATTTTGTATTTATATCTGTGTTTTTGTGTTTTTAATAGGCTGTAAACCGCCCTGAGTCCCTCGGGAGATAGGGCGGTATAAAAATGTGATTAAATAAATAAATAAATAAATAAATCCAAAAGCCTCTTAAGAATACCTCAACAGCAAATACATAGAGATTTAGATTCAAACTAATTGATCCCACACATAATCATGTTTTATTATTTATTTATTTATTTATTTGTCAAACACAACAATATATATAAGTATAAGCATGAAATAACCATACGAATTGGATACAGTCAAAGGGAACATTAGGACAGGAACTGGTGCTCTTATGCACGCCCCTTACAGACCTCTTAGGAATGGGGTGAGGTCAACAGTAGATAGTCTTTGGTTAAAGCTTTGGGGATTTTGGGAAGAGATCACAGAGTCAGGTAGTGCATTCCAGGCATTAACAACTCTGTTACTGAAGTCATATTTTCTGCAATCAAGATTGGAGAGGTTCACTTTAAGTTTAGATCTATTGTGTGCTTGTGTATTGTTGCGACTGAACCTGAAGTAGTCTTCAACAGGAAGGACATTGTAGCAGATGATTTTATGAGTTATACTCAGGTCATGCCGAAGGCGGCGAAGTTCTAAATTTTCTAATCCCAGGATTTCAAGTCTGGTGGCATAAGGTATTTTGTTGTGTGCAGAGGAGTGGAGAACTCTTCTTGTAAAATATTTCTGGACACACTCAATTGTATTAATGTCCGAAATGAGGTGTGGGTTCCAGACAGGTGAGCTGTAATCGAGAATTGGTCTAGCAAATGTTTTGTATGCCCTGGTTAGTAGTGTAATCTTTCTGGAGAAGAAGCTATGTAAGATTAAGTTTACAACTCTTAAAGCCTTTTTGGTGATGTAGTTGCAGTGGGCTTTGGCACTTAGATCGTTCGATATGAAAGTTTTGATATGTGTGTGCATGCGTGATACAATACATAACAACAACATTGGAGAGACATGTTTCCTCCTTTAGAATATTCTTTTTCTTCTTCTGTGTCTAGATCAAACTTTAAACTGCCAGAATCAAGAGGCCTTCTTGGCTTTGTCATTGGCCAAAAATAAGACATTATCGGTACATGTTTCTGGTAGTAGCTGACTTGCCAGCAGATGAGCCGGGCTCTGTGTCTCTCCACATTCACATAGCATGTTGTTACGCCCTAAGAGCCTCCACTTCAGCATGACGGTTTTACATTTAGGCAGTCCAACTCTGAACCTATTCAAGGTCTTCCAAATAGTATGAGGGAGGTCAGATCCTTCAAATCCTCTTTTAATGTTACTCCTTGCTTGACTGATCTTTCCTCCATCTTTTTAAATTGATTTTGTTTTTGTGTACCCTCAAAAGCATTTGATATATTAATATAAATGTTTTATAACTTATTGGCATAAATGGAACAACTGGAAAGATCAGCTTGAACAATAAATAGAACAACTTGAAGGATCAAAAGAGCCATATCTTCCAAGAAGCCCAAATACAATTCTCCAGAGGTCTTCTCCTGTCCCAGTTGTGCTGAGCCTTTTCATCTGCTTAGAAAGGCTATTAGTCTTCACTCCCAGAACAGGTAGTTCTATTTCCAGTCCTACTGAGAGACCAATGAATCTTGAAGCCCATTTGGGGGCGGGGAGTGGGCAGAAGCACCACTGCAAACTGATCTGGCATCCCCTTGCTGTCTATTCAAGAGAAACTTGGCTTTCAATATTCTGTTTCTTGACCTTGTTTGTCTTGAACGGCTAACAGAAAGGGAGGGACAGATATTTTTTGAAAATATAGTTATTATCATAATAAACTGTGTGATCCACATACATACATAATACATACATACATACATACATATATACATACATACATACATACATATCCAATTACAAAATATATTCAATAGCAAGAATGTGGAGACCTCTGGCACTTCATATAGCTAGAGAATCAACCATATCAATATGATTGAAATGTAACTAGGGCTGATGAATTATAACCTACAGCTGAATTGCAGTTTACCATAATTGCCAAATTAGGCAAAAGCAACACAGCCCTTCATTGAAATTAGTAAAGAGAAACCACAGGAGACCTTAAAGGACCTCCATCTCTATCTAGTATACTGTTTTCCATTTTATAGTCTAAGCCAGAGCTGTCAAACTCCCGGCTCATGGACCAGATGTGTCACATGCTGGCCATGCCCAGTTTAATGAAGGGGGGAAAAGTCCTGATACGTCACATGATGCCACCTTGGCAACATGAGTTTGACACCCCTGGTCTAAGCAGTCACATTTTACTTGTCATCTTGGAGGACCCTGGTGGCAACTGTAGCATTTCCAGATAATTCATGGAGAGGGAATTATTTCTCTGGATTTGGTAGAAATCTATCAGATTATACAAGACTAGGAAAATAAGACAAAAAGTACCATTGAGAATTCAATAAAATGTCAAGCACAGAGATCCTTCCTGGAATATAAAGGTATTCTTACTTTTTTATGGTCTAAATATATTCCCTTTTCTGTTCCTTTAACCCTGCATTCAAGGATAAAGTTTCAACTGCTTCAGCTCGTGGTACTTCCAGTCATGATTTCATTTTGAATTCATTGTTCATGCTAGGAAGAAGGTAGCCAGTATGGGGCGCAGCATAATGTTCAATTAACAACAACAAAAATCTGTGTAATTCAGTCCTTAGAATGAAATATTAAAGACGTCTGGTTTTGTATTCTCCAGGGGCTGCAACTTGACAGCTTCGGTACTTAATGAATTAAGTAGACATCTGGATCTGGAGCACCGGCTCTAAAACCTCTTTATTTGACAAAAATGTTAAATCAAATGTTGCAAGTACACTTGAGAACATGTTAAATGCAATAGTATAAAAATGTTCTCTCTGAACATGAAATGAAACTCTAGAGACTACTTTGAAAATTCATAGCTACAGTACTTTCAGATTTCCCTACTCACTCAGGGCGGGGACTGCTGGAATAGTTGCACTATTTACCAATATATTTAATATACTAATAAACATTTTAACTTATTTTAGCAAGCTTCTCTGAAAACATTTATAAACCTTTCATTTTCCTTTCTCATAAGAACAACACGCTGCATTGCAATAGAGATTAAAGCTTGGAATTTGCTATGTCTTTGTCCTACATTGTGTTATACTCACTTACTTTCGCTACCAGTTCGCAAATGTGAGCACTCCATGCATGCACAAAACGTACCACACATGTGCAGAGCATCAAAACCGGGATGTGATGATGTCCAGGTGGGTCGGTAGAGTCTCCTGCAGCCGCCAATACCAGGTCACCCAAGTCAGACAGAACTGGCTGAACTGGTTATACTGATAAAACAGGAAGTGTGAATATATAGAATAGAATAGAATAGAATAGAATAGAATAGAATAGAATAGAATAGAATAGAATAGAATTTTTTATTGGCCAAGTGTGATTGGACACACAAGGAATTTGTCTTGGTGCATATGCTCTCAGTGTACATAAAAGAAAAGATACGTTCATCAAGGTACAACATTTACAACACAATTGATGGTCAATATATCAATATAAATCATAAGGATTGCCAGCAACAAGTTATATAATAATAATAATAATAATAATAATAATAATAATAATAATAATAATAATAATAATAATAATAATAATAATATATCAGAGTTGGAAGGAATATCTACACAAATTCGTAGTATCAGGTCCGTCAAATGACCACGGTTGTTTTGAAGCATTGTTTACGAACCAGCATCTCAAGCAAGAACGTATTCAGCAGATCTGGTAACCCTGTGACACCTTCATCACACTTCCTAAAGCATTAAACCTGAGCTGGTGGAACAGCTGGTGCTCTAAAAAGGAGACTTCCCACTTTGGGAAATCCAAGCTGAGCCCACAGACAGAATGCATGCCCACACTCACATTGCTTGATGAGGATGAATGATTATTATTTGGATTTGGTTTTCATTGGTTTGGTGCTTGAAACCCAAATCTGCATGTGGATCAGTGGTGAAATCCAATTTTTTTTACTACCAGTTCTGTGGGCATGGCTTGGTGGGTATGGTGTGGCTTGGTGGGTGTGACAGGGGAAGATTACTGCAAAATCTCCATTCCCACCCCACTCCAGGGGAAGGATACTGCAAAATCCCCATTCCCTCCCCACTCCTGAGGGAAGGATATTGCAAAATCTCCATTCCCACCCCACTCTGCGGTCAGCCAGAGGTGGTATTTGCCAGTTCTCCAACCTACTCAAAATTTCCACTACCAGTTTTCTGAAATGCTCAAAATTTCCACTACCGGTTCTCCAGAACCTGCTGGATTTCACCCCTGCTGTGGATGCTGTTTAGTTGAGCCAAGTATCACCTTCACCATTTCTAATTCTCAACTGTACAATTAACGTAGGTTCAGACAATTGCCCAGTTTATTAACCCATAACCACAGACCTGCAGTAATAGTGACCACAACAGTTTTCCAAAATGTTCTGAACACCCCTATTTTTAGAAATGGATCATTCCGGTTGTGAATACCACCACTGTGAACACCACCATTCTATTCTATTCTATTCTATTCTATTCTATTCTATTCTATTCTATTCTATTCTATTCTATTCTATTCTATTGTTTTCCCACCAATAAGATTGTAGGCATCATCGCGCTTGCGTCAGTTATTTGGTGTTTTCTGTAGCTGCATTTGAATTTGAGTTTCAGTCATTTTGACCGTACAACTTAGTTAACATTTTTTTTTAATGTCGGGCCCAAATTTTCGGCCAAAAAGAGTGTGCTTTGGTGATCCAAACTTCTAAGAAACTGTTCTAAAATGGTATGGAGAAGCAGAGAGTGATCTGAGTGAAGTGGAATCAGATTGTGGTGAAAATTTTGTAATGGACGATGAGGAACCTGCTGCCGCCACTTCCCAATGAAATTGATAACCAGATACAATCTACTTTGTGCAATAATTTATATGGAAAGAACAAATTCAAATGGTCTTCTGCACCTTTTGGAAGCAATAGATCCAGAACCTCTAGTCACAATATATTTGTGCAATTACCTGGACTAGGGCCAGCAGCTAGAAATCTCGAAATCTCACCTACTCCCCTAGAGATTTGGAAATTATTATTTTCTAAAAAAATTATTAGTGCCTTCATTCAGTGGACCAGTGTAAAAATTAGAGAAGAAAGATTGAAGTTCAAGGACGGAGAAACAAAAAGTAACTTGTGATACGGATTTGATAGAGAGCAATACATTTTTTTTTGGTTTATTACTCTTAGTTGGATCAACTTTTAGATCCAACCAAGAAAACATCAAATATCTTTTTGCTACTGAAGTCATTATGACCTCATGTCTGTAATAGTCTAGCCATAATAGTACGTCTGTGGTTAAGGGTTAATTGGGGAGCTATCTCTAAACTTTACACCTCCTAGGAATAAGGCAGGTGTCACAGCAGGTTCTGGACTTGTCAAATCAGCTTGTGATGGACAATAAAATGACTGGAAATGCACAGCTAATTTTACCTCGGTTCAAGCAATAACAAGATCTGGAAATCTCCTGATTTGACAGTATTCTTTTCCCCACCCAATTGACATATATAGCTGCTGTCATATCAATTTATTATCTCTTGGGAGATAAAGTGTCTGGATCAACACAGGCCAGACATTCCTCATATCATCACAGGCAGTAAATAGTTCTGCTTGTGCTGCATTGTTTCTGATTGGTTTGGGGGACAAAAAGAAAAAAGGGCTGAAATGAAAAGAGGGCTCTCACTAACCGTTCCTGTTAGATTAGGAGCTAAACCATCTATAATATACTGCATTTATTTGAATCTCTGCATTTTCCCCCCCCCATACAGCTAGGCTGAAAGAACCGAGACTAGTTAAACACATAGAGGATTAATTCAGAGACAAATAGGATTTTAATAATACATGGATTTTGGGGGGGGGGATCAAATCACCCACAAGAACAAACCAACAAGAATCAAGAGCAAATGCAAGAGAATTGTTTCTCCACCTCCTCCCCCCACTCTCCCATCCCTAGTGGAATAAACTGCTGAGCAAGCAAATCCTGTATGTAAAAAAGAAAAATACAAGGTTTGCAGAAAGACAAAAAATCCTAAAGAATATCTACCCCGCCCCCCCCAAAAAGAACCGATAGACAGTTTTTAATGATGTGAAAAATCATTAGCCCAGCAATTCATGTCCAGAGTCCAAAGAACTCAAATTTCAACACTCACTTCCCCAACAAGCATTCTCCATATGTACAATCACACCTGCAAAGCTGTGTATATAGACGTAGATCATCTATCATACTATCAATTGTATAGCTCAACAGCAGAATCAATATCAAATGTCCAAAATGCTTCAAAATTTGGTAAATTTAATACACCACTGCTCATTGTTTCCTTCTCCTCTCCACCACCACCTCCTCCTCCTCCTCCTCTTCTTCTTCCTCCTCCTCCTCCTCCTTCGCATGGCTTACCTCTCTATAAAATTCCATGGTATTGGCGGTTGGCTCGGTGGGTCATATGCTTTAAAGAAATAGTTCAATACACGTTCAAGGTGAAATCTATTACTAAAATATTAGTTACATGTATAAGTGTTTTTTCTGAGGCAATGTATGTAATTCCTTTCCAACTTCTAAATATGCTGGGTTTCTCTTCAGATTATATAAATCTTTTATATTTTTCCCCACTTTGGGCCTCGTAAATCAATCCAATCAGACAACAAAAAGATAAGATAAAAAAGATATTGAGACTCTAGAAAGAGTGCAGAGAAGATCAACAAAGATGATTAGGGGACTGGAGACTAAAACATATGAAGAACAGTTGCAGGAACTCCGTATGTCTAGTTTAATGAAAAGAAGGAGTGGGGAGACATGATAGCAGTGTTCCAATATCACAGGGGTTGCCACAAAGAAGAGGGAGTCAAACTATTCTCCAAAGCACCTGAGGGTAGAACAAGAAGCAATGGGGGGAAACTAATCAAGGAGAGAAGCAACTTAGAACTAAGAAGAAATTTCCTGACAGTTAGAACAATCAATAAGTGGAACAATTTGCCTGCAGAAGTTGTGAATGCTCCAACACTGGAAATTTTTTAGAAAATGTTGGATAGCCATTTGGTGTAGGGTTTCCTGCCTGGGCAGGGGGTTGGACTAGAAGACTTCCAAGGTCCCTTCCAACTCTGTTATTATGTTATGTTAACAGCATTAAGAATTTGCCCCACAAAATCTGGCCAATTTAGAGTTTTTCAGACATTCCTGGTTGCTGCAGTGAGTCAATAAATACTGTCACTTTGTCCTATGTTTGGCATTGTTTTAACCTTGCTACAACATAGGTAAACATGGATGATCAATATACTATTCAGTACTTTAATTGATCAAATTAAAAAAGGAAACAAAGCAAAAGAAAAGCGGAGAACTTTCCCCTGGTTGGCTTGAAGCCTTTATTTGACCTTTTAATTAATTTTGAGTCATATACATAGATTTTTAGATACGACCTTTATTTTATTCCAACAGAATCTTGTGTACTGCAATGCAAAGTTTCTTTGCATTTGACTATCATAGCATAACTGATATTTAGAGATCCCCTACTCTGGTGAGTTAATGATTGAACATAAAGAGATACTAAAAGTATATATAAAGGTATATTTAATTTAACTGCATCTTCTTTGATTTTAAAAAATTAGCATATTTGACACCACAAAAAATGTTCTGTTCTATTATCATCATTTTCGTCATCATCTCACTGAATATTCATGTTATTTTGATGCCATTTTGGGGATCCTTAAGCCAGCAAATATCTTTATAGTTTTTTTCTTTTATTGTATCAGCCTCAAAAAGCTAATGCCTTCTGCCTATTTATACTGTAGCTTGTTTCCTTTCTTTTGCTATATGTTTGCATTAATCCTTGCCCATCAAAATAAGAACCTTGTCACAATCAAACCAATTTAGAAATCTATAATAGGGATAAGCTGGGAAGTGTGTTTATTAAAGTCATACTAGTTAATTCAAGCTTTTTTTTTTGCCTATGCTTATTAAAATATAAGATGCTTCAAAATTACTTACTATAGGAATGTATTAACATCATTGGAATCAGTCTGGGGATTGTGAATTAATTTAATACAAGGTTTTTGCAAAGAAAAAAAATCAGGAATACTGATTCCTGTATACTGGAACAGCAAGAAAAATTAGTTTATTAAGCACATACTGAAGGATATTAATAGAAGAGACTCAGTGGGTGGCTCTTTCTATCTATCTTACCACATTTTTATTTCACTCAGCCTAGAACCTTCCCTGTGGGAAATGCCATCAAAGGGAATTCTGAGGGAAAAGAATTACTTTACTCCTGTATAAGAACTTATTTGCACATTAAATCAGTAGAAAAGCCAGGAGAAGGCTTAAAATAAGTACAATGGCCCAGATGTAATAAACTTGTCATCTCAGATATCCAAAATAAGCTTGTTAGAGAAAATGTGCCTGCATCATATCTGACCACCTTAGATTTTACTATGTAACCTTCAGAGGTGGTATTCAGCAGGTTTTGACCAGTTCTGGAGAACCGGTAGCGGAAATTTTGAGTAGTACGGAGAACCGATAAATACCACCTCTGACTGGCCCCTCTTTCATTCATTTATTTATTTATTATTTATTTATTTTATTTATTAATCATACTTTTATACCACACCATCTCCCGTAGGACTCAGGGCGGTTCACAGGCATATTAAAAGACAATATAATAAATAAGCATTAAAAACCCAATTAAAACTAAATATTATCATAGCCAAATCACTAACAACGGTAAAAAACGGTTAAAAACCCATTAAAATTTAGCGAAAACATTTTATTCTTAGGCTAGTCCAGCGCGCTGAAATAATAAAGTCTTCAGTTCACATCTGAAGGTCCGGAGGTCGGGGAGTTGTCATAATCCCAGAGGAAGCTCATTCCACAGGGCTGGTGCTGCCACAGAGAAGGCCCTCCCCCTGGGGGTCACCAACCTACATTGTTTGGTCGATGGCACCCTGAGGAGGCCCGCTCTGTGCGAGCGCACGGGTCGTTGGAGGCAATCGGCGGCAGAAGGTGGTCTCGAAGGTATCCCGGTCCTAAGGCATGGAGCGCTTTAAAGATGGTAACCAAAACCTTGAATTGCACCCGGAAGGCTACCGGTAGCCAATGTAGGCCGCGCAGGATGGGTGTTATGGGTGTTCATCTATTCTCTGCCTCCTGAGTCCCAGCTGATCGGGAGGGAATGGAGATTTTATAGTATTCTTCCCCTGGAATGGGGTGGGAATGGGGATTTTGCAGTATCCTTCCCCTGGAGTGGGGTGGGAATGGAAATTTTGCAGTATCCTTCCCCTGCCACGCCCACCAAGCCACGCCCACAGAACGGGTAGTAAAAAAATTTGAATCCCACCACTCGTACTCTTGTAGTTTACTGGTGTTACTGTCAAAATATCTTTCAAACAGATAAGTACAAAATCCATCCATTGTTTTGTAAGTTCACCCAATAATTTTGCCATGAAGGGCTGCATATAATTGGATGTGTTCATCAAGAAGGCCAAAATAACATCAATAACACAATCTCCACCTCTCTTCATGCAGGCATGCAGGCAATGTCACAACCCCCACACAAAAGGAACAGCATTTTGGTCACAAACGCCGCTTGACTCATTTGCTTCCCCTATTGCAACTTTTGAAGGATCACTCCTCACAGCCACTCTTTTCACTGATATCATTTTCATTTTAAAGTTACCACCTGCTACAAGGTGTACTAGTTGCCAGGAGCATGGGGGATTTAGCCAACAATAGGCAGAGAAAAGGTGTGTTTGGAAAATGAAAGAAATGCTGGGAGATTAAGATGTCAGCCAGGTTCACTGTGGGAAGTGCTTGATAGGTAGGAAATTGGAAAGAAGTCTTTTTAGCATATAAATAGGTTTAATTACAGTGCACACTTGTGTCTTTTTTATGTTGCATTTCTTTTGCGGTTTTTATTGTCTTTTTCTTTTTCTTTCCCTAGTATGCTTTTTGTGAGAATTCAACTATATGGGACTAGGCTTCCATTTGTTTTTATCTCCAGAACAACAATTAGGTGAAATAGGTGAAGCTAAAAATGTGTGACTAGCCTATAATCATATGAAAGAATGAACCTGGGTCCAACTACCATACTGTAGTGCTTTTAGTGGTGATGTTTTAATCACCTGCAATGATAAGTGCAATAGCAATAGCACTTAGACTTACCATGTTTCCCCGAAAATAAGATCCTTGTCTTATATTTTTTAAACCCTGAAATAAGCACTTGGCCTTATTGCCATGCAATCAAAAGCCTAATTGGGTTTATTATCAGGGGATGCCTTATTTTGGGGAAAACAGGGTATATACTGCTTCATAGTGCTTTACAGTCCCCTCTAAATGACTTACAGAATCAGCATTTTGTCCCCAACATTTTATCAACCTTGGAAAGATGGAAAGCTGAATCAACCTTGAACCGGTCAGTGTCGAACTCTTGGCAGTGAGCTGAATTAGCTTGCAATACTGTATTCTAACCACTGCGCCACGACAGAAGGTTTTTACAAGATAAGCCATTGTTGTGACCTAGGCCCAAATAGCCAGACACAATCAGTCCTAAACAAATATACTTTATTAGAACAGCTGAGAATTACTTCATTCAAAGCCAAAGGCTTTTCTTGGCAAAGCCCACAAACTTCAGAAACAAGAGACAATGGCTAGAAACAAATGTAGCAATGTTGCTTTCCTATAAAGAGCCCAAGAGTCATTGCTGCTCCTTATGGGAGGGACCAATCATCTCCTGGCCTTATTCCCAAGTCGTCCTTTCTGCTTTAGCTGCCCTTGCCTTCTGGCAGCTCTTTGCATGCATGCATTAAGAACAGGCTCCTCCTGTTCCTCTGCCTCTCTGCTATCCATCTCTGGAGGCTCCGGGGTCCACTCATTGCTCCCAGATGGCCCTGGCCCCATCTCTGCCTCCAACACAGAGTCCTCGTCTGGGCCTTCCCCAGAGTCCAGGACTGGCCCATGGTCCTCCCCAGCCTCTTCACTGTCCTACTCCGCTGCTAGCTCCACGGGCTGCTGGCGGACCCCAACAGTCATCTTTGCTAAGAAGGGATTTAACCATTCCTTATGTTATCATTCTTTTAGTTTTACAGCCAGTGAGGGAAATGTGTTGTTCATTCCACCATTTAATAAATTGATTTAGTCTCATATGGGGATTTAATTCTTCATCAGATGTACACCAAGACATAGTCAAACCTGTGAGCTGTCCAGTCAGGAACCACACCCAGAACTTCTACTTCTAATTTTATTGCAAGGTTACACTGAAAGAATCTTTCAAGTCTGAAAGTACATCTCCGCCTTCTCGCCTTTATAGCCCCAAATTTATAATTATTGTTTTGAATAATGTTTCTTAAAAAGCATCAATCAATAGGAATTTCAAGATATAAAACCGTGATGGCGAACCTATGGCACGCATGCCACAGGTGGCACGTGGAGCCATATCTGTGGGCATGCGAACATTGCCCTAGCTTAGCTTTAGTGTGCATGCGGGCACCAGCCAGCTGATTTTCAGGACTTCTGGGCCCACCGGAAGTCAGGAAACTGGCCATTTCTGTCCACCGGAGGACTTCCAGGGGGTGGAGAAGGCCGTTTTCGCCCTCCCCAGGCTCCAAGAAAGACTCTGGAGCCTAGGGAGGATGAAAAATGGGCCTACAGGGCCCACTGTGCCATCACATGCCAAAAGTGGGGGGGAGTGCGAGGGGTTTGTGCGCGCATGCACGGGGGGCAGGGCGCATTGAATTATGGGTGTGGGCACACACACACACAACCCTCTCGTGCTCCCCCCACTTTTGGCATGCACCGGCAAAAAGGTTAGCCACCACTGCTCTAGAATGAGGAGGTATTTTAAATATTCTAAAGTTTTCCTTGGAGACGGTAGCTTTTTTTAATGGAAGTAACTCATAGAATATTATTTTAGTTAAGTATATATCTAGGAAAGGTCAATCTTTATGCATGACTAGCTTGAATTTGTATTTCAGATTCATATGCCTGCCCCTGCAGCAAAACTTTCAACTGAGCAGAAAATACTTTTCCGATCAGCCATTTACTAAAACAATCACATAGCCGTAGTTCTAACGGTGCCTGAACTACCACTGTGACAATTTGCCACGATTTAACTTTTAAATTTGAAAATACTGACATAATGGCAAAAATGAGAACTAGCAAGAGCAAATGCATTTCAGCAAAGGGCAACCCTCGTCATGTAATTGTCACAGGATTGTGTCAAACAGACATACACTCACAGTTGTGGATAATTGCCTTACACCTTTGCTTTCTCTTCGCTTCCAAACATGTGGAATAATCTTACATTTCTCGGAAAGGGTTTCTCTTCTTTAGAAAGACTTCTCATCTCATTCCTTTCTTGAGATTATTTTAAAAATGTTCCAAACAGGTTAACTGTCTACCTTTTCTTATTAAATGTATAACCATTTGAAGGCATGTTAATGCATATGATCTGGACATACTTTTTAATTGCTTCATATTGCTTTAATATTCTTAACACTGTTAATAAGGTATTAGCAAGAGATTAAGTTTAGACATGTCAGCATGATCAAACTATATTCCAAAATAGATTCTATTTTTTTCTGCCAAGGTACATTCATACTTCTTTTAAGGCTAGAGACTGTTCTGAGTAAGAAATGAATGCTTTATTCTCAGACAAGATGATCTGCTTCTATATTCCAGCAAATCTGGTGAAAATGCAGTTGCAATCCAACAAATGTAGATGCTAGCCAACATAATATGTTTGCAGACTCCCCTCTATTATATTTGTAAATAACGTATTTTTCACTCCATAAAGTGACCATAAGACGTAAGATGTCCATAAGATGGACCATAAAATGACCATAAGACATAAGATGTTCTGATCATAAGACGCACCTTAAAACAAATTCCATTCCATTGTGCCCATCACCAGTTAGCTGAGTGATGGCTGGGGTCCCGGGTTCCTGTACCCTTGCCGCTCAGCGAGCTGGCTGACAAGAAATGCTGCCACTGCTGCCTTCTCTGTGTCTACTGCCTCCGCCAAGGAATGCTGGAGCCTTCACCACTGAGCAGCTGATCAGCGGTTGGATCAGCCTCCCAGAATACCGCCAATCAGCTGTTCCAGGCGGTGCGGATGCAATATTCGCTCCATAAGACGCACAGACATTTCCACCCACTTTTTTCGGGGGGGGGGGAATTGTGTCTTATGGACCAAAAAATATGGTAATTATATTCTCCAAACTGGATATCAATCCCTTTTATCTTCTTGTTCTCCTTTCCTGTTTGCTATGTTGCTTTAAGGTAAACATTCAAAAACTATATTTCATTTTATTTTAAGAGTGTGAATTGTTCTAATACAATATTGCCTTAGAACATTTAGGAGACATTTTCCCCTGTGATAAATAGCACAACTTCCTTGTTTTATTTTTAAAAGTTGTTCCTGAATCTAAAGGATTATATATTCATTCCCTCTACGTTCCTCTCCCTTTCCTTCTCTCTCATCTCCATTCTTTCTCGCCACACATTTTGAACAACCGCAATTGTTGCATTCATTTCAAATGTAATTACTTTTTGCACTTCTCAGCCGATTCTAACAATTGTTTGCTGCATGAAGAAGGAAATTTTTTTACTTGCAAGACAATGGTACCTAGTGCTCTGCAAGAAACCTAATGGGCTTGAAAAATAAGAGCAGAAGAAGTGGTAATCTACTTTCACTGAAATACAGATGAATCATGGAATCAACACTGGACTAGAAATGGTCAAAGTACAATGAACAACAAATCTGCCCTTGATCCAGGAAAAACTATGCATTTTAAACTTATGGTAGACTAGAATCCATAGTTGCATCAAATACCAAATGTCCTACTATGCCATGAGTTCAGTAGGGCTGCTTTTCCACCCACATGATGTAAACAATTTCTTTTGAAAAGATTTCCTTTTGAAAGGTGGCTGTGGCAGATATAGGATCAGTGTGTTGCCTTTTATCAAGTCATTTTCTTCTTTAGGCCTTTGTTTAGAGGTCCAGAAGTTAATTTCTGTTATCTCTCACCAATTCCTGATTACATATTGGCTTTTTGGAGTGCCGTCTATGCCTTGTAATCTATCCTTTGTGTAGAAAGTTGAAAAAAGTTCCACAGCCAAATATCTATCCTACAAAACAGTCTGAAACAATTAACCAGACCGACACTGTGAGTATTTCTGCAACTCATAAATATCAAGTTTTCCCAGCATTTTTTTTTCTATCTCTGGAAATATTTCACAGGGGGAGTGGCCTGATAATACCATGTGTTCAACTTTAAGCTGCCTTTCTTAGAAAGAAATGTCTCACTCTGTAAAGTACATTTGCTCCAAAACTGAGACTTGTGTAAAGGAGAAATAAAGAGTTAACTTTTCTTGACAAGATAAAACTCAGCACCATTTTCTCATGAAAGACAGGTGCCTTAGCAGGGTTGCTTTCAAGAGCATCTTCAGCTGACAGCTTGACAGAATAACACTAGGGTTTTATATTAGTAGGAGTAGCAATAGTAGTAGTATTAGTGTTTAATTTTGGAAGGCTGTCTGTGTAGTTGCCAGGAGCCAACATTGACATGGTGTATAGTTTAATTAGTCCCTTTTAATTTATCACAATAGGACATAAGAATTAAATTTCTTCCTTTTATGCCTATGATATACCATGTGATCAATCTCCTGTTTTAGAACTTGATATATGCATGCGCTGAATCACACATTCTATTGTTTGTTTTGTATTGGAAAGTTGCCTAAAAGTGATATGGGTGGCAAACAAATATAATGAAAAAACGAAATAAGTAAATAAAGACGTGAAGTCTTGCAGAAGGATTTAGGTTGGGACTGTGCAAACTGTCCAACAAGTGACCTTCCCAATAAACTGTTTATAATAAATACGTTATTCTTGTTTTTAATATAATTTTTTTCTTTTTATTAATATAAATAAAAAAGAGCACAAATAATTAGTGTGTTGTCTGGTTACAGTTCTTTTGAGTAATAAGCATCACAGTAATGATAATAGTATTCTCTAATAGTAATCTCATAATAACAGTGCTTTTCCTCATAACTTCAGTACATATTAATTGTTAATACTAATCAAAATTAATCAGATAAGTTATGGTAAACAATCCTAATAATAAGATTAGTCTTTCTCTTATGGTTTTTGAAGTTCTAACTCCTGGTTCTGTTATTTAACCATTGATAGAACAGATCCCATACCTTAAAATATTCAGTGTGTTCCTTTTCCTTAATTTCAAATGTTAGTTTATTCATTTCTGCACATTCTAAAAATTTTATTATTATCTTTTCTTCTGTGGGGATCTTCTCGCCCTTCCAATGTTGTGCGAATACAATTCTGGTCACTATTAACACATGTATTATTAAATATCTTTTACTATATTTGTCTGTTATGACGCCCTCAGAAATATTTCCGGTTTTAAATCTATATGTTCCTTTATCGTTTTTTTCTAGCCTGGTGCATACTTTGGTCCAGTACCCTGTTTCCCCTAAAATAAGACATGCCCTGATAATAAGCCCAATCTGGCTTTTGTGTGCATGTGCTAAAATAAGCCCACCCTGATAAATATTTAAACACATGCGCAGCCGGTCCCCACAATTTCCTCTGGTTAGGGTTAGGGAGACAGAGCTGGAAATCAGGTAAGGCGGCAAGAGGAGCCCCATCTTGCTCCATGTGTCTCAAAATAATAAGACCTCCCTGAAAATAAGACCAAGCACTTATTTTGAGGTTCAAAAAAATATAAGACAGGGTCTTATTTTTTGGGGAACACGGTATTTTTTTGCTTTCAGGCATGTCCACCATATGTGGTAATACGAACCTGGGGTTTGCTTGCACTTCCAACACTTATTAAGTTATTCATTACAAGATAAAGAGAGATCCAAATTTATAATTCAAAAAATCCTTTCTCTTCTCATTTTTAACTCCATGTTGAAATGATATGCATGGTGGCTGCAGTGTCTCATTAATGAGAAGAAATAATTTAATTAATAATGTGTATTATCAGCTAAGAAAGCTATTCTAAAATGAGAGGGAAGACTAGGAAGATCTGATTCAGCCAAATATTTGCAAATTCCAGCTGGAAAGATATAAACATTTGCTCTATTGTCCGAGATAATGTAAATCTCTATCAGAATCTAAATAAAAATTATCTTAAGCAGTTTTGTTTTACTTAGCTTATATAGCATTTGGTTACTATTAGCTTAGTACAATTTTTAGGAAAAGTGCTGTAAAAAGTTGCTAGGGATTTGTTACCATTCCCATTTAAATGTTTAGCATTGTTTTGCTTCTTCCAGATACCTAGGTACACACTGTTCTATATAAAAAGAACTGCTTTAACCATAGTCATCAATTTACAACAATAGAGCACAATGCTGCTAAACAACACAATTGTTGAATGAGTCATGCCCCATTTCATGACCCGTTTGCTGTGGTTCTTTAGTGAGTCAGAAGTTGTTAAGCAAATAGTGTGGTTGTTAAGCAAATCTGGCTTCCTCCACTGATTTTGCTTGTAAGAAGTCAGCTGGGAAGGTTGCAAAAGGTGATCACGTGACTCTGGGCCAGTGCAACTGTCAAAAATATGAGCCAGTTGTCAAGTGTCTGAATTTTGATCACATGACCATGGAGATACTGCAATGGTCGTAAGTGTGAAAAGCGGTCATAAGCCACGTTTCTTGGTGCTGTTTTAACTTCAAATGGTCACTAAACAAACCGCTGTACGTGGAGGACTCCTGAGGGTGGAGGGCTGGATGGTGCATCATTTTTTTTTTCATTTTTTCCCACTTCAAGCTTTTGGCTATATCTGGCTCTAGATTCTTCCTCGTTCTATAACCTTTTCCAATAAGCAAACAAATCAGAAAATGATTTAAAAACATTTTATTAGAGTACATTGATAAAAGGGGGGGGGGTCCCTATGAAAAAGGAGAACTTGGCTAAAATGATTTACATTAACTTTTATATTAGCAGAACAAAGAACTTCAAAGCAAAAGTTGATTGGTTTAGACATAGTCATCCGTCCAATTACATCACAGGAATTAAAGCATCCAATAATATGTGAGCATCTGAAGTCTCTGAATGTATGTTTATATTCCCTTTAAGAACCTTGTCATTAAAAGGTGAATCCCACTCCAACACTGCTTTGCTTTGTCCCATGTCCACCATAAATGGTATAAAGTTGCTTCTTTGCACGTCCATCAGGAAGTTAAAGTTCCTCCAAAGTTAGGTCGCCTGCATGGGGAAAAATGGTGAAACAAATGAAGGAAAGTAGGTGGCAGAGAGGAAGTCTAGGCTTATGAACACAATGAGAAGACCTGAAGGCTACAGAGATGTTGCAGTTTCATCTCTTGGCTATATTGGTGGAAATCACAAAATGGTCACCCCCAAATTACAACAATAATTGAGTTCAGAATATTGGTCAGTTTTAAGATCATTTTTATAATTGTTGGTAAGTGAATGACAGAGGCCTTCAGAGTGCTGGGGCAGTTTTAATTTAACTTGTGATGATCAGTCATAAGTACCTTCATTTATTACTTTATCAGTAATAAAGTTATCTTCATTAATAAAATCCTGATTTTCAGGCTGCCCAAATTTCACTGGAGATTGATGGACATCACTTATCTGGAAGAGACAGAAAGAATTCCATTGGATTGTTGCCAAAGTGTCTTGTAGGGTGACTCCCCATCCTCCCTTGGCCCATCGACCCAAGTATTAGCAGCAAGACATCCTATCCAAGGATTTTCTAGTCCACCATCAAGTGGAACAAAAGGAAAAAGAAACCCTGCCTCCCTGCCCTTTTCTCCCAAGAGAGAGGTTTCATGAGGATGGGGCTCACAATCTTCAGTTCTCTACATACCTTGTTCCTTTTTGTGAAGAGTTCCTTGCTCTTCATGTCTCTTGTGGAGAAATCTGGGAAACGCAGGTGCTCAGTAGGGGTTTAGGTCTCCCCCAGATGAAGAAAACCCTCCAAAATCAGGTCCTTCTTTCCCTCGAGACCCAATTCCATCTATTAAAATCCTTTCCTGCTTCACAGAGCTGATGGATTCTCCTGGCCACGAGAGATCTTCTCACTGAGGCCTCAGGCAAATCCTGCTCTCTAGATTCTCCCTCCCCACTTGCCAATGTATAGGAATAGGTGCAGGTGAACCCTCTTAAAGGTTCCCTAAAGAGCCAAATGGAAGCAGGAGAACTTACCGGGAGTCAATATAGATGCTGGAGTTGCCCGAGGAGAGGTGCTTGGTGGGTCAGGAACAGCTTGGCCCCTGACCTGTTCCTTTGTGCATCTTCAAAGATGCAGATGTGTGTCCTGTATATACCAATAGCACTTACACTTATATACCGCTTCACAGTGTTTTATGGCCCTCTCTAAGCCGTTTACAGAGTCAGCCTATTGCCCTCAACAATCTAGGTCCTCATTTTACCCACCTCAGAAGGATGGAAGGCTGAGTCAACCTTGAGCCTGGTGGGATTTGAACTGGTGAACTGCAGTTAGCAGTCAGTCAACCTGGTGTCAAGATTTTAACATAATTTACAAATTCTGTGACAACAATTTAGAGACTCTAATTATCAACTGCAAACCTTACTATTCGCCTCGTGAATTTTCCTCATTTCTTCTAATTGCTGTTTATGTCCCACCACAAGCCTGTGTAAACAAGGCATTACGAACTCTAGCTGACCAAATCATGGAGGCTGAAGCCAAACACCCTGATTCACTGGCCATTGTTTTGGGAGATCTAAACAAGGCAAACTTAAGGAAAGAACTACCAAAATACTTTCAGCATGTCAATTGTCCCACCAGAGGCAAGAATACTCTAGACCACTGCTACACAACACTAAAAGATGCCTATCGGTCTTTACCACGTGCAGCTGTAGGACACTCTGATCATTGCATGATTCACCTTGTACCTGCTTACAGGCAAAGACTTAAAGCCATAAAACCAATAATTAAATCAGTGAAAACCTGGACGGAGGAATCAGAATTAAAGCTACAGGCATGTTTTGACTGCACTGTTTGGAATAATTTTAAAGATACCTCTGCAGACCTGGATGAACTCACAGATACTGTAACATCATATGTCAGCTTCTGTGAAGACCTATGTGTACCTACAAGGAACTTGCGAATACACAGTAATAACAAACCTTGGTTTACACCTAAACTTAAGCAGCTACGACATTCCAAAGAGGAAGCCTACAGAAAAGGTGATAAAATGCTGTACAATCAGGCCAGAAATGCACTAACAAGGAGATAAGAGCAGCAAAAGAAGCTACTCTGAAAAGCTAAAGAATCAATTTTCAGCAAATGAACCAGCAAACATGTGGAAAACTCTTAAAAATATCACCGGCTATGGCAAACCTCCTTCCCAGGCTGAAGGTAATCAACAACTGGCAGATGACCTGAATGAGTTTTACTGCAGGTTTGAAAGGAAACTACAGCCACCTATCTCCACAACCCCATCTCAGACACACCAACAACAGCCAAGCCTCCTACAACTGACCCCATTTCATTGGGTTCACAACCCTAGTGATCACAGAAAAGGAAGTGCAGGACCTATTTCACAGACAAAAGCCAGGAAAAGCTCCAGGCCCAGACAAGATAACTCCTTCTTGCTTAAAAGTCTGTGCTGACCAATTGGCCCCATCTTCACCCATATTTTCAATAAATCACTAGAGATGTGCTATGTTCCTTCTTGCTTCAAACGCTCTACCATCATCCCAGTGCCGAAGAAGCCCACCATCAAGGAACTGAATGACTACAGACCAGTTGCTCTAACATCTGTAGTCATGAAAACCTTTGAAAGGCTAGTGCTTTCCTACCTGAAAACCATCACGGATCCGCTGTTAGACCCCTTGCAATTTGCATACCGAGCAAATAGATCAACAGATGATGCTGTTAATATGGCTCTGCACTACATCCTACAACATCTTGAGTCTCCAAAGACCTATGCAAGGGTCCTTTTTGTAGACTTTAGTTCAGCATTCAATACCATCATTCCAGACATTCTTCTAACTAAGCTAAACCAGCTACAGGTACCGGAACAGACTTGTAAGTGGATCACAAGCTTCCTAACAAACAGGAAGCAGCAGGTGAAGCTAAGCAAGATCACATCAAATACCTGTACAATTAGCACAGGGCCCCCCCAAGGCTGTGTGCTCTCCCCACTTCTCTTCTCTCTGTATACCAATGACTGCATCTCCAATGATCCATTTGTTAAGCTACTGAAGTTCGCAGATGACACAACAGTGATTGGTCTCATTCGAGACAATGACGAATCCGCATATAGGCGAGAGGTCGAGCGACTAGCCTTGTGGTGCAACCAAAACAATCTGGAACTGAACACACTCAAAACCGTAGAAATGGTGGTAGACTTTAGGAAAAACCCTTCCATACTTCCACCTCTCACAATACTTGACAACACAGTATCAACAGTAGAAACCTTCAAATTTCTGGGTTCTATCATATCAAGATCTCAAATGGACAGCTAACATCAAAACATCATTAAAAAGGACAACAAAGAATGTTCTTTCTGCGCCAACTCAGTAAGCTCAAACTGCCCAAGGAGCTGCTGATCCAATTCTACAGAGGAATTATTGAGTCTGTCATTTGCACCTCTATAACTGTCTGGTTCGGTTCTGCAACCCAACAAGAAAAACACAGACTTCAGAGGATAATTAGAACTGCAGAAAAATAATTGCTACCAACTTGCCTTCCATTGAGGACCTGTATACTGCACGAATCAAGAAGAGGGCCGTGAAAATATTTGCAGATCCCTCGCATCCTGGACATAAACTGTTTCAACTCCTACCCTCAAAACGACGCTATAGAGCACTGCACACCAGAACAACTAGACACAAGAACAGTTTTTTCCCGAAGGCCATCACTCTGCTAAACAAATAATTCCCTCAACACTGTCAGACTATTTACTGAATCTGCACTACTATTAATCGTTTCATAGTTCCCATCACCAATCTCTTTCCACTTATGACTGTATGACTATAACTTGTTGCTGGCAATCCTTATGATTTATATTGCTATATTGATCATCAATTGTGTTGTAAATGTTGTACCTTGATGAACGTATCTTTTCTTTTATGTACACTGAGAGCATATGCACCAAGACAAATTCCTTGTGTGTCCAATCACACTTGGCCAATAAAAATTCTATTCTATTCTATTCTATTCTGAAGTAGCCTGCAGTACTGCACTCTAACCACTGCACCACCTCAGCTCTATCCCTGCATCTAGGTGTCCGCTCCTCAAGGAAATCCTTCCCTTTCCCTCTCAGTGTCGCAGCCCAATCCAAAGTGTCCACTCACCACATCACTCCACTTTGTGGAGGACCACTACCCACAATGAATCTGACTTGGCCAGGAGCCTTGGTGATCCCCTCCGGTTGGCAGATGGGAGATTGGTCCTTCGCCTTCTTTCTTTTGCCTCCAAAACAGGAGAAAAAACTGAAGAATGCCCTAGAAGAGAGAGAAAGGAATGTAAGGAAAGGGACCAACTAAAGCCTGGTTTCCATAATCACTTGGATTCAGGAAATTAGAATGGGAAAGGAACATTGGCTTACCTGAAGGTTCCTTCTATGTACGCTGTGTGAGAGTCCAAAGCAATGGGTTGTTAACTTCAGCTGATTGGCCAGAGACTGAGTTGATTTTGTTTAAACACGCCTCCTCTTCCTGCTTAGCTCCAGTTTATTAATGAAGAACCGGTACTTGAGAAGACGAACTCAATTGGAAACTGGAAATGGACCAAGAACCTCCAGACCCCTGCATAGAACAAAGAAAACAATAAAGGAACATAGGGCGGGGTTGGACTCTCACACAGCGTACATAGAAGGAACCTTCAGGTAAGCCAATGTTCCTTCTCCTGTACGCTGCTTAGAGAGTCCAAAGCAATGGGATATACCCAAGCTAAATATCCCTAGGCTGGGGAACAGAGGAATCCAAATTGTCAGCGGCAGGAAGAACTCGCTGCAAGACCTTCCGTCCGAATGAGGCCTCGGCTGAGGCAAATTGGTCCATCTTGTAGTTTTTGATAAAGGGCGAGGGAGAGGCCCATGTGGCCGCTCTGCAGATTTCCAAGATAGAGGCTTGAGTGGCCCAGATGGCTGTGGTAGCTGCACTGCAGGTGGAATGAGCCGTGATGCGGCCTGGAAGATGGTGTTTCTGCTGGTTGTAGGCCATGGAAATACAGACTTTTATCCACCTGCCTATGGTGGATGGAGATACTTTGGTGCCCAGAACCCTTGGCTGAAATGAAACAAACAAGTATTCTGTCTTCCTAAACGGAGCTGTTCTGTCGAGGTAGATACGTAAGGCCCTGCGTACATCCAGCGTGTGCCATCGACGCTCTGAAGGATGTTTGGGATGAGGGCAGAAGTCCGGCAAGATGACCTCCTGAGACCTATGGAACCACGTGTTTATTTTTGGAAGGAATGTAGGGTCTAAACGGAGAATGACTTTGTTAGGGTGAAAAATGCATAAGTCCTTCCTGACTGATAGAGCAGCCATTTTGGAGATCCTGCGGGTGGAGGTTATGGCTATGAGAAAAGCTACTTTAAAGGTTAAGATCTTGAGGCTGGAGGAGCTCAAGGGTTCGAAAGGGGATGAAGTAAGCATCTGAAGGACCAGGGTTAGATCCCAGGTCGGATACCTGTGGACCGGAGGGGGACACAGATTATAGGCTCCCCTTAAGAAATGGCGGATACAGGGATGTTGAGAAAGTGTGGAGGTCCCGTCACAGAAAAGGACAGTGGCAAGAGCTGCAACCTGCCGACGGACAGTGTTGGTGGCCAAGCCTTTGTCCAATCCGTCCTGGAGGAATTGGAGGATCTGCTGAATAGAAGCAGAAGTGGGGACTATTTGATGTCTAAGGCACCAGCGGTGGAAGGATGACCACGTGGCCTCATAAATGCGCGTTGTGGATGGGCATCTAGAAGCCAGGAGGGTGGAGATGACCCCCGCGGAATGCTTTTCCTTCCTTAGGATCTCCCGGTCAAGTGCCAGGCAGCTAGTTGATAACATTGAGGTTCTGGATGAAGAATGGCTCCTTGGCGTAGTGAAATCTGATCTGGTGAAATTCGCCAAAGTGGAGTGATGGATAGGCTCATCAGATTCGCAAACCAACTCCGATGAGGCCAGTAAGGGGCTATGAGGACCTCCGCCTTCTGTTCCAAGATCTTCTGAATGACCCTTGGCAGAAGAGGGGTCAGAGGAAAGGCATAAAGAAGACCCCGGGGCCACTGACATCGTAGGGCATCTGTTCCTTCTGCTCCTGGGGTGTGGAACCTGGAGAAGAATCTGGGCAGTTGGTTGTTGGTCAGGCTGGCAAAAAGATCTATTATGGGCAAGCCGAATTTGTTCGTGATGGAAAGAAACAGATCCGGATTTAGTTGCCACTCTGATTGGTCGATGGTGGTCCTGCTCAGCCAATCCGCTTGTGTGTTGGCGACTCCGGATATGTGTGCTGCCTGTAGTGATAGAAGATGCCTTTCTGCCCACAGGCCCATTGCTGCTGCCTCGTTCATCAGGAGGCGAGAGCAGGTTCCCCCCTGACGGTTTACATGAACCTTTGTGGTTATGTTGTCCGTCAATAACAACACATGATGGCCCGCTAACTGTGCTCGGAAGTGTCTTAGAGCCAGATGGGCTTCCCTCAGTTCCAACCAATTTATGTCATTATTTTTTTTTTTGAATAATTTTTATTTCCATTTTCCAACATCATATTTATGTACAAACTATTATCCATCATTAATCATTAATTTTTATTTATAACTGATTCAGGCCTGCCCGATTGCCACTTCCTTTCTACACAACCTCCCTCTCTACCCTCTACTACTTTCCCTCTCTACCCTCTACTACTTTCCCATCCTTCATCTCCTTCACTTTACTACTTCCTCTCCTCCTCCACTCCTCCCTTCTTCCACCCTATCTAACCTTCTTATTCCCCTCCTCCTTCTCTACTCTTTCCTACCTACTTTCTTCCCTCCTTCTACTCCTCTCTCCTTTTCTTCCTGAAATGGCAGTCGAGCATCCCCAATATCATTTTAATTTTTTATTTTTTTTTAATTTCATATCTTCAAAAATTACTGTACATTAATAATCAATCCATGTATCATTTCCCCCCCTTCCCCCCCTCCTCCCCCTTCCCCCCCAGACTTCCCAGAGCAAATACCGGGTATTATAACCAACAATCACAAGCTAAAGTATGCAAAATATACATAACCTCCCACCTTTAAAAATTTAAAACTTTAGATCCCTTCACATTAAGAATAAAAAGATAGGAAAGAATAATAAAAAAAAGAAAAAAAAGAAGCAATACCAACTTCACATATTACTTCTTCTTACAGTCCATTTTTAAAATTAATCCATCTTCTCAAATTTAATTTTTTTTTCCACTTGTATATTCCTTCAAATTTCATAAGTCCATTTCTCAAATTACAGTCCATCTTCTCGAACTCAAATTTTTATCACTTATATATTTCTTCAGTTGCCATAACATTTAATGTCCGTTCTTCTTACAGTCCATTTTAAAAATTAGTCCATCTTCTAAAGTTCAATTTTTTTTTCCCCACTTATATATTCCTTCAAATTTCATGTCCATTTCTTAAATTACAATCCAGCTTCTCAAATTCAAATTTTCATCACTTATATATTTCTTCAATTGTCGTAAGATTTAATATCCAATCTTCCAATACTACTCCATCAATCAAATATCATTTCGAATAAAATCTCTCAAATATAATATTTCCATCTTAACTTCATAACTTTTACTATCTATAAACGTATCAATTAAAATAAATAATCATTTAAACTACATCCACAATATAACAGTAAGCAGTTAAAATCATTACATCCACATTATCTAAATTCATAAATTTCACTTTCCATCCTTCACAATTGAATAATATCATCCCATAGATTTATACCATACAAATAGCAAATAACAAAAATCCTATAATTTATATCCTAAACAAATCAATTCCAAAAATTAACCATAATCATCATATTCACATCTTAAACATTCCTCCCCTCTCCCATTCTATTTTGCATCATTTCCAAACCAGTTAACTTAGCATCTAACAACAAAGGATTCCCACTCTTTAAAACATTAATATAAAAATGTCTCGCTTTCATAACTGAATTAAGAAAATACTTTCTACCTCTAAAATTCAGTGACAAACCCATTGGGACTTCCCATCTAAAATATATCTGATATTTCTTAAGCTCATCCACCAAAAAAGCAAATTCTCTTCTGTTTCTTAACATTTTAGGAGGAATTTCCTTCATCATTTTTATATCTTGTCCCAATATCTGAAATTTATTGTTATAAAAGGCTTGCAAGATTTCATGCCTAACCTTTTTAGTTGTAAAATAAATAACCACATCCCTAGGTACTCTATTTTGTCTTGCCCACCAAGAATTAACACGATAAATTCTTTCAATATTAATCTCAAAATCTTCTGGCTTCACACCTTTATCTGTGCAAAGGCTTGTAAAATCTCCTTTAAATTTTCCTTCCTATTTTGTTTCAACCCCCTCACCCTTATAGCATATTCCATTAATCTATATTGTAATATTACTCTTTCTTCATCTGCCCTATCTACCTTTGCCTTTATATCTTCCATCTTATTATCTAAGTTCCAATTGTTTTGATTTTTTTGAATATCTTCTATTTTCCTTTGCAGCTCTAAATTAGTTTTATTAAATTCTGCAAAATTGTCCTGCATCTGAATACAAGAACTTAATATTTGCGCAATTGCATCCTTTACCATTTTCATTTCCCTCTTCTGCTCTTCCACCATTTCCTTAAAATCCAACATCTCTTTCTCTATTTCATCAAATTTTTGATCTATTTCTAAAAAATGACTCTCCAAAAACTCCTGTAAAAAATTTCTTACTTCCTTTTTGATTTCTGCTTTTAATTTTTGAATCTGAGCTGAAGAAATTTCAGCTGAAATTTCAAAGTTTTTAATAACTTTTGGCACTATTTGCTTAAAGGCCATTTAAAAAAAAAAGGATAGCTTAATAATAAACCAAAAAAGAGAAAGAAAAAAAATTTTAAAAGAAAATTTCAAAAAAAACCCCTATCTTTTAAATCTATAATCCCAAGGAAGATGAAAAAATATAAATCATAAGATTCTCATTTCTTCCAGTTAGTCAGTATCTTCCTATATATCTTCTTTTTCAACACACTTTTGGCACTATTTGCTTAAAAGCCATTTAAAATATATATAACAAGTCAAGCCCAAAAAAAGAAAAAATATAAGTCATAAAATTCTCATATCTTCCGTTTAGTCAGTATGTTTCTATGTATCTTCTTTCTTCTACTTCAACACTAGCTGTTAGTAAGCATTTCTACTTTCGTTTTCAGAGCACACATTCCACAAAACCGCCATTTGCTTTCTTCTCTCCTATCTTCGCAGCCAATAAATCCTCAGGGTTTCACAATCTTCTTACAAGCAGATGTTAGAACTCCAGTTTTTGCTCCGTCCACGTTTAAATCCATCATTAAATCAATTCTTGTCGTGGCGGTTGGATGCTTCGTTTGTTTGCCATGAAGGCAAGTGCCTCTCCTAGTCCGGAGTTTATCAGATTATAGAAGGAGAACTTCCCACCAGATTAGGGCATCTCAACCTCAAATCTAATTGCTCAGCTTTCCTCCTTCGCCCGAAGGAAAGAATTCAAGCTGTTGAACTCAGATTTACGATGTCCTAACAGCTTTTACAGACTAGGGAGTCAGCAGCTAAATCATAGCTGCTTTCTGCACGAAGCAGAGCCAAACCGGAAGTCCCCCAATTTATGTCATTTTTGAGGTCGTTGGGAGTCCAGCAACCCTGGGTCATCTGATCTAGGAGATGAGCACCCCAGCCGTAGAGACTTGCGTCCGTGGTAAGGACGAGGCGGTGATGTTCCAGAAATGAGCAGCCTTTTGCTAGTTTCTGGGGACATCCACCACTGCAGGGATTTCCTGACCTTTGGGGGCAGGAGGATCCTGGTTTCTGTATGACTGGTGCCTGCCCTTTGGTTTGGCAGAAGTAACCATTGTAAGGGTCGTGAGTGGAGGCGTGCCCAAGGAACGATTGCAAGACAAGACACCACCTTTCCCAGTAACTGGGATAGCAACGATAGTGGGACCCGTCTGAGTGCCCTTACCTTCTTTATCAAGTCTCTGATGTTGTTGAAACGGTCTCGAGAGAGGAACACCTGGCAAGATCTGGTGTTGATTCTCGCCCCCAGATGGACTATGTCGAGTGATGGCACCAGATGGCTCTCTTCTCTGTTCACAGAGAATCCGTGACCCTGTAGGGTTTGAATCGTTACCTGTTAGTCCAGTAGCGCCTGTTGGAAAGAAAACGACTGGATTAATATATTGTCCAGGTAACACTGTATTCGGATAGGAATTGACCGTAGGTGGGCCGCCACTGCATCCAGAATCTTGGTGAAGGTGCGAGGAGCAGAGGAGAGGCCAAAGGGAATAGCCCTGTATTGAAAATGGGCCCCTGCATAGCTGAACCTGAGAAAGTGTCTGTGGGCTGGCCTGATGGGCACATGTAAATAGGCCTCTTTGAAGTCGATGGATGTTAGATAATCTCCCTTTCTGATGCTTCCCAAAATTGAACTGAGGGAGTGCATCTTGAATCTGCGATACTTGATGTGCAAATTTAGTTGTTATAGGTCCAGGATGGCTCTGCTTCCTCCTGATTTCTTCTCTACTAAGAATAGAATGGAATAGAAGCTGGTCCCCTGATGAGGTAGGGATACCGGTTCTATGGCCCTGATGGACAGCAGGTACTGAATCTCTGCTTCCATTTGAGCCCTTTTGGTGGACTCCTTGGGAATGGAGCACTGGATGAACCTCCTTGGAGGTTCGGAATTGAATTCGAGAATTTGGCCTAGTGTGAGTGTCTGGAGCACCCAGGCATCGGTGGTCGTGTTGTGCCAAATGGAAGCGAATTTGGCGAGGCGACCACCGATAGGATCCTGATCGGTATAGTCATTTGTTTCTGCGATAAGGCCGGAAACCGGATCCATGGAAGGGGCGTCTGGCCTGTGTTTGTCTGGACCTGTCTCGGAAAGACTGTCTGTAAGTTGCTCTATCAGGGGGCAACTGGAAGGATCGTTGGTAAGCCGGGGATTGAAACCCGGGATCCTGGGAACAAAAGGGCTGCCTGCGATAGGGGAGAGGAGCCCGTCTGTCGAATCTTCTGGACATATAAGGGAGGACCTTCCGCTTGTCCTTCCCTTCGATTAAAATTGGGTCTAGGGCCTCCCCAAAGAGGGAACTGCCCTTGAATGGGGCAGCTGCCAACCGCCACTTGGTTTTCATGTCGGCTTGCCATTGTCTGAGCCAAAGCAATCTTCTGGAAGTGATGCTGGAGGCAAGGGCTCGAGATGCAAATTTTGCCGAATTAAGGGTGGCATCAGCAGTGAATTCAGCAGCTGCTACCAATTTATTTATGTCCTGATGCAATCTGGAATCCTCTTGAGGAATCCTTGCTTGCATTTGCCTAAGCCAGAGTAAAGAGGTCCTTGTGAAGAATGAGGCTGCTGTAGCTGATCTAATGGCCCATGCAGCCGCTTGGTGGGTCTTACGGGTGGAGAGTTCCGCCCTAAGATCCTCGGTTCGAAGTCCCTCTGCTGCATCTGAAGGAATTATGTTGGAGGAGGAGGCCAAGGTGGCTACGGGGTTATCTATGGTTGGAACCTTAAGAAGGTCCTCGAGCTCCTGATCTGTTGTGTACATTTTCTTGTCTGAACCACTAGGGGTGGGAATGGTACCTGGGTGACCCCATTGACGCTGAATGATGTCTAAGAAGAGCTTAAGTGATGGAATTACCCGTTGCTCTGAAACTGGTTCAGTGAAAAGGAATTTGGTGGGGTCAGATGTATCTGAAACACCTTCCAATTGGCGTGAAGCAACCCCCATGTTGGCTGTGATTTTGGCCTTGTGTAATAAGGTATAAAAAAGTTCATGCGAAAAAGCCCAGTGGGGGCAGGCTTGTCTGGGGCAGATTCCTCATCCTCTGATAAGTTAAAATCTGCCATGTCTTCTTTTTCCCCAAAAAAGGAATCCTCACTGTGGTGGGAAGGGGTGGGAGAACGTGTGTGTTGAACGCGTTGTCTGGTGTGATGGTTTTCAGAGTGGGATCTCTGGCCTGAAGATCCAGTTGGAAAAGGGGCTGGAAAACCTCTCTGAGTAAAGGCTGAATTAATGCCTTGAGAAATAGTTTGAATAATAAGATGGCGTATGTCCTAAGGAATACTAGGATTGCTGTCCTCTCTCTGAAGGGTCCCCGCTGCTGTGGGAGTAAAGGTGGCAGAAGGTGCCTGATGAGGTGGTTCTGGCATGGGTCTGGAAGTGTCCCCAAATACTGCAGTGACTGTCTCCTGGTTTTCTCCTGAACCACTTGGGAGAGTGGGGGACCATCCAGGCTGGTTTAACAGGGGCTGATGAAAAGCCTCAGTCTGCTGAGGTGAGGTAGATTCTCTGATGCCCACTGGGGGGACAGGATGTTCCCTGCAATCCTCTGCTAATTTTTGTTTGGCCTTATCAAATTGCCTATCCAGGGCACGCTGCCTTCTTAAGGCATCCCTTTCTGCAGCAGCAGAGGTATGATGAGAGGCAAAAGATTTGGATCTGGTAGAGGGTACCCTAGATTTGGATCTGCTTCTATGAGGGGCTGGGGCCACGTTGGAATGGTGTCCCTGGGAGGGTGAAGAAGAAGCCTGGGAAGAAGACCTGCTGCGGTCAGCCATCTTGGAATAGAGGCCTGGAGTCAGTGGAAGCCTCAAATAAATTTTCAAGTCACTATAGGCCCGATTCAAGAATCCTGGAATGAGATGAGAGGGAAAGGGCTGATTAGCACCAAGCCAACACCACGGCTTGAAAAGTGCCTTTAAGCTGCGTGGAGGGGTGCAAGGGGGGGGGTCCCCAAATCTATGGCGCGAAGCAGACACCACTGCTTCTCAGGCACCTAGTCACCGCAGCATTGGCAGGGGGAGCTTGCATCCGACAACACGGATCTTTCTCCACCCCTGCAAGCGCGAAGCCGACACCACGGCTTCTCCTGTGCTCCGCTGGCTGCAACTCACGATTTTGAAGGTCCAGCAATGTCCCACGCAGTCTGGACGATCCTGCGAGGCTTGGATTCGGCAAAATGACCAAAAAAAAATGGCCACCGTTGCTCTAGCAGCTCAGTTCATTTCAGGCTCCCAGCAGTAAGGAATAATAAAGAAAAGGTTTTTTGTTGTGGTTTTTTTGGGGTTTTTTTTTTTTTTTGGAGAGGTTTGAGAATTTTTTTCTTTTAATTTAAGGTCCAAATATGCTGACTGAAGAGTCAAAGCAATGGAGCTAAAGGAGGTAGTCTCTCTATGGCCGACTGAGTTAATAAACTGGAGCTAAGCAGGAAGAGGAGGTGTGTTTAAACAAAATCAACTCAGTCTCTGGCCCATCAGCTGAAGTTAACAACCCATTGCTTTGGACTCTCTAAGCAGCGTACAGGAGAAATGATACTCCTGGAATTGAATTGAATTTATTTGATTTCTATACTGCCCTTCTCCAAAGGACTCAGGGCGGTTTACAGCCAACATAAAAAACAATTTTATAAATAGAATTAAAAACATTTTAAAAATCTAATTCAATTTGGTTAACCCCATTTAAAACTATTAATAGTAAAATTATAAAAAAACCCAATTAAAAACCATAATGCATTAGGCTTGAGCCCATCACTTTTAACCTCGATTTGGTTTTACTTGACTGGATGTGTTCCTCAACCATCTGACTTTATCAAATTCTGAAAAGGTTTTCCTAATTCACAGGTTCAGGCTGCTAAGTTATCCCAACCAATTGTAATCATCCAAGTCTTTTAGCGCCAATAAGGAATTCAAGATAAAATTTCTCTGGAACACATTTGCCCCTCCCCCGTTCCCCTTTTCTAAAAGGACAACAAATGTCTCCTCCCTGGAATCTCCTAATTCTCTGAGAAACTGGCTACAAAATGGGGAAGGTTACCCAGAGCCCCAGCAGCCCTTAAAAAGACCTACTTACATCTTAGGAGCCATCTTCAATCTGGTCACCAACAACTGACAGAAACTGACAGTTGACTGGTAGGGATGACATCACAAAGCCCCAAGGAGATGACAGGCCTCCTTTGGGATCCTGTCAAAGCTCATCATCTCCATCTTTTCTAGACACACCAATGGCAGCCCAAGGGAACCTACTAACTACTCACCAAAGCTGCCTATTTCTCATCTTTTGGCACAGAAGGCTTGGCCCTTTGGTTGTAGACTTTGGTTGCCATTCTGGTTTTTGGTCTTTTTGTTGTTGTTGTAACATCCCTCTCCCGAGGGCCAGCTCCCTGTGTTATTTCTGCTTATGTGCAGACATGTGCCTATTTCTTCATGCCAAAGTATTGTTAGACAAAGTTGTGTTAATGACAGGGAGTGGGGGGGGGAGGGAGGGAGGGAGAAAATGTCTCTTTTGTTTTTTAAATTTAGACATCATTTCTCATACAGCAATGCAGGCAAGAAAGAAAAAAATTGTGGGACAGATTGTACCCAAGGAAAATATTATACAGTTTAATGAAGTTGAGCCCCAGATCAAGGGATACTTTTTTAGACAAGTTCCAATATTGGGGGATCCTGCTTTTTTTTGAGAAAGCCAAAAGATCAGACTTCCCCTTTTTACCCAAGAGGCCTAGATCTTCCAATGTGGACTTCCCCTTAGGATGGAAGCTCTATTAAGCCTGTCATTTGAATGAAGCTTATTACGCTTTCTGCCAGTTGTTTTCCTGGCAGTTTCCCTTTGGGTCACATCAAGGCTGAGGTCCCGCCATTCTTTCTGTTTGGATGAAGACACCCTCCTTATTCTTCTGGCCAACAGAGTTCAAGTAGAAAAGAAAGAGAAAAAGAAATTTCCTCCCCAGCCATGTCCCTCCCCAAGAGGGAGAAAACCATGTCTCATGATCAGCCATTACTTTCCACCTCATCCTCTTCAGTCCAATTGATTTTCAACACCAAGCTGCATTCTCCAACATGTGAAACCCTAAACCCAGTTCCAGAAGAAATGTTCCCAGTGAAGAATCCATTCATGTGACCACCATCCACTTGTTTAGAAAGAATCTGAGATCGGCTGTGGGTTTTTTAAGGGCAAAATTTATCCAATTTGCACCCCTTCATAAATATGTTCATTTCTCCCTAGCAGAGTTCGAGATTCTCCACTTTAGAGAGTTTTCTCAGGTTTAAAATACTCCCCCCACCCAAGGTTTGGGGTATTTTTATTTCTGTTAGTGTCTTAATAGTTTAACCAGCTTATCTTTGCCACTGACCTGGCAAAATCAAGCTTTGAATTTTTATTTTGGTTTTGCACTCAAATCCTGAGGTAATATGATGTTGGATCTCAGTGACATTCTCAGTTTCAATTTGGATATCAGAACAGCTCACCCACAGACAGACAGACAGACAGACAGACACAGAGACACTGAGAGACAGACAAATAAATGCTGGGTACTGCAAGGTTTCCCCTCCATAGTTTTCCAACGTGAAGGGAGTGATAGGCCCCAAATCAGTTGCTGCTAATATAATTGAAAATAATAGAACTCCTCATCTCCATGTTTCTGAGGTCTCGTGTGTGTGTGTATGTATCTTTCTATTAATTCCTAACTGTTAAAATTTTTGAAATTAAAATTTCATTAATTCAGTAATTTTGAAAAGCATTGTTTTTACTGCCACTATTTTTAAATACATTTATCTCACTTTTTTCTTTCTTTTTTAAAAAAAAAAACTGCATTGGGATAGAATTGTTATTAAATTGTTGACTGATTTTGTTTAATAATATTAATTCCAAAAGTTACAAGAATTTCCTTTCTGTGGGTGTATATAAAATACTATCCATGTCACCTGAATTTTTAGGAAAGGCACGGAAGTCCATGAAATGTGACTTTTAAAAAAATTACTGAACATTGATATTTCTGCAAATTCTTTCAATTTAGTCTTAAGATGCTTGGCTATATTACTGGAATTTGCTACAGATAATGTATCATCTGCAAACAAGCAAACAGTCCCTGGCTTAACGGTGATTACAGTTCCGAACTCTTGTCATTTCCTTGAATCTGCATGTAAATCAAAATTCTTCCTTACTGGACTGCCGGTTATTCAATAGTTCTGTAGTATCATACAGTGGTGGGATTCATATTTTTTAATAACTGGTTCTGTGGGTGTGGCTTTTTGGGGGGCATGACTTGGTGGTCATGTTACCGAGTGAGCATGACTAGCTGATCATGTGACTAGGTGGCCATGGCTATGTGCATAGAGACAACTCAGAGGGGTTAATAAAGTCATTTTGACTGGTCCTCACACTTATGACCATCCTCACATTTATGCCCGTTGCAGCATTAACAACTGTGTCACTCATTTCACAACTGCTTCTCTTCACCACAGTGACAAGATAGGGCGCAAAATGTAAAATGTGAGGACAGTTGTAAGTGCGAGGACCGGTCAAAAGTGTGAGAACTGGTCAAAAATAATTTTTTCAACCATCTGAGTAGTCCCTATGCACATAGGGATTACCAAGAGGGCTGAAAAATGTGACTTCTGACAGGTCCTCACACTTATGACCAGTCCTCATTTATGTCCCTTGCAGCATTCTTTACAACCGTGTCAGTCATTTTACAACTGCATTGCTTCATGTGATGGAGCGGACATGGCCAGGTGGTCATGTGACATTGCTTCTTTGCCCTAATGACAGGTTGCTGCATTAAATTAAACAATTAAAATAGTTAAAATGCAATGATAACTATCAGCACCCAACTCTTGCTCATAAAGTGAAACCCTTTAGCAGAAAGGACAGTTTAACTCTCTAGAACAGTGGTTCTCAACCTTTATAGTGCTGCGACCCCTTTAATACAAATCCCCACGATGTGGCGACCCCAACCGTAAAATTATTTTTGTTTTGAATTTATCACGCCTGAAGCCGTATTGGCTAGCGATCTGAACTGCTTGCGATTGCCTTGAGGACGGAGGCATTAAAGTGGAGACTCCTCCCCTATTAAGTTTATCGCACTTGAAGCCAGATTAGGCTAGCGATTGCTTGAGAGGGAGACATCAGAGCAAAGATTTCTCTCTTTTTTAATTCATTGCGCCTGAAGCCGAATTCGGCTAGCGATTTGAACAGCCTACAGCTGGCTTGTGGAGTCAACCACTGGAGCACGATTCTTCAACTCGCAAGTATACTTCCCATATTTCCGATGGTCTTAGGCGACCCCTGGCAAATCGTCATTCGACCCCCAACGGGGTCCTGACCCACAGGTTGAGAACCGCTGCTCTAGAATGAAGCAAAGGAGCAAACAGAGTATCTGTTGCTTGTTCAACCAATTACCAGAACAAATAGACACAGGAACTAGTCAGATTTCCGAAGCTGCTTCTTTTCAGGAACAGAGATGAACATTTTTCCTTCCAAACAAAGCTGAATAGGGAAAATTATCTCATCATTGAACACAGGATTAAACATCACCAAGCACAGAATTAAACTTCACCAAAAACAAGTTTTAGACCAAAAGTAGGAAAGGTTATGTAATCTCACGTTTGAATGTCAATCTTTCTAGCTAGCCAATAAGCCTTGCTGAATGTCACTCATCTTGGTTCCTTGTCATTAAAAGCTTTTGCTTCATTATTCAATTATTTCTTCAAAGTGCTGATCATTGCATCCTGGCTGGAAGAACTCCAACAGGGGAATATTTCCTCCCAACAGCGGTGTAAAAAGCTTAAAATAACCCTTCCCCTTTAAGAAAGTCAAGAAAAAAAACACTCCGGAACTGGAAGCAACAGTAAGTCTAGGTGTACTGCCAAGAATGCAATAAGGGTTAACGGAGAGGCAGTTTCTGTAAGCAGGGCAATAAAGATTAGGCTAGGAAACAACACCAGAATGTTGTAATTCTTTACAGGATTAACCCTGTAAAGTGGAAAAAAACAAAAGGAGATTTCTTCTAACAACCAGTTCTCTGAACTACTTAACAACCGGTTCTTCCGAACCGGTGCGAACCAGTAGAATCCCACCACTGGTTTTAAGGATTGTACAGTGACACTCAGCTTTTTCAGTTTATGACAATAGAAAGATGAATTTTCTTTCAGTGGCACTCACTGACGGCATGAAAGGTTAATAATTCATTTAAACATTCATTACATGTCCCTATCAAAGTCATCTTAATTTCACAAAGACCTTAAGTTTCTCTTCAGGGAAGATCTCTCTCAGGGATAGAGTGTGATATTTTATTAACAAAATGGCAAGCGCAAAGCTCCATGTCAAAACCTGACTGATGATGTTGTAAATTGGTGCTTCTCCCACAGCAGAAAACCACTTTCAAGGGTTGGTTTTCAAAGGTTTGTTCCCCCAGAAGGCATCAATGTTTCAATTGTCAATCAGGATTATTTAATTTCTTAATGACATATAGTAGGCTGACAAAGAATAAGGTTTTTAACAATGCTGCTGATTGTATGTCTTTATCTCATCTAAAATAGAAGATATCGTGGTTAGTTGAAGCTGTAATATTTCCCATATATTTAGTAGGAGTCACAACACATATACGGTACTTACCTGGCTTGGAACATTTCATTTCTAAACATTATTAACCTTTTTGCTTCAAAGACAAAAATAAATACTTAACTGAGTGCAGGAAAGTTAACATTTAATGTTTGACAAGTAATAGAATGTAACATGTGCACACACACACAAAATTACTAGCTTATGGTAAAAGTACCACTAACAGTTTATAATACTGCTGTATGCATATTATATAGGGTTAGAATCCCTAGTGCCATGTAACAGGGTGAGCTCTCATTACATGTTCCAGCTTCTGCCAACCTAGCAGTTCAAAAGTACGTAAAAAATGCAAGTAGAAAAATAGGGACCATCTTTGATGGGAAGGTAACAGCATTCCATGAGCCTTCGGCATTTAGTCATGCCCGCCACATGACCACAGAGACGTCTTCAGACAGTGCTGGCTCTTCAGCTTTGAAACAGAGATGAGCACTGCCCCTTAGAGTCTGGAACGACTAGCACATATGTGCAAGGGGAATCTTTATCTTTATATGTATTGTGCTTGAATTTGAGAACCATAACTTTTTTTTAAAAAAAGTATTGTTTTAAAATACAACAGGTAAAAAAGAAAAGTTATTAAATATAAAAATACCCCAAAGCATAAAACAGCCAAAGAAAACCATCAGCCAATCACTTTAAAAGGCAACATTAAAAAGCATTACAGTAATGTAGCAATTACGTACTTTTTAAGAAATATTAGAACTCTAGTATTAAGCAGCAAATTCAATATTGTTCAGTGTTTCCCATATTTTGAAAGAGAGCCCGTTCAAAAACTGAGGGTGCATGTATTTCTTCAAATTAATCTTTGTCGTCTAACTTACAAGTGTTTTCTGCAAGGACATAATACAACATTTTTGCAATGATCCAGTTTCAATAGATGCAAAATTCTTCACAGAGAGATATTGTTAGCACTATTACTGAAAATTTGATAAATCATGAGTAAGGTAGAAGATTTTCCTCCTGCTATATGCCCTATTGCAGGGGTGGCAAACTCACTGCCTGCAGGCTAGATGCGTCCCATGCTGGCCACGCCCACCCCTGGTTTAGCAAAGGAGAAAAAAGTCCCGATACCTCACGTGACGATGATGTGACAACGTTTGACACCCCTGTCCTACATTGGAATGACTTCCTGTAGCTTGGGCTCAAGAGAGATAGATTGGCTACCATCTTCCAAATCCATGAGATCCTATTAAACCTCAGGAAAACAGCAGCAATCATAACAATGGGGGAAGTATTAAAAGAAAAAATCAAGATGGCAGTCTGTAAGATTAAAGCATTATTATATATATGTCAGGGACACGGTGGCTCAGGGGTTAGGACGCTGAGCTTGTCGATCGTAAGGTCAGCAGTTCAGCAGTTCGAATCCCTAGTGCTGCCGTGTAATGGGGTGAACTCCCGTTACTTGTCCCAGCTTCTGCCAACCTAGCAGTTTCGAAAGCACGTAAAAATGCAAGTAGAAAAAATAGGGACCACCTTTGGTGGGAAGGTAAGAGCATTCCATGTGCCTTTGGCATTGAGTCATGCCGGCCACATGACCACGGAGACATCTTCGGACAGCGCTGGCTCTTCAGTTTTGAAACGGAAATGAGCAGCGCCCCCTAGAGTCGGGAACGACTAGCACGTATGTGCAAGGGGAACCTTTACCTTTATACATATGTCAACACTGTAGGCATGTATAAAGGGTAGGGATTCAATAAAGAATTTATAAGGACTTTAAAGCAGGAAATTTTCCTTGGGAATAGTTCTCAAACTCAGAACTAACCATCACTACTAATTCACACTCATTGCCTCATCTAGCAAACAAATCTGTATCTCTTCAGCCTACACTTTTCTTTAAACTCAGCAAATAATAGAAATATCTCAGTCATAGAATGTTGTGTCATTTAACACTGAGTAGCTTTAAACTTGTCTCCAAGGACACAGGTAATTTCATCTAAGGTAGTTTATTGGAAGTTCTTGGGCTAGAACTATTTTTTAATGTTGTGAAACTGCCCAGGATTATCTGGAATGGGACAGTTGAGAAATGTAACAGATAGATAAATAAGTAGATAACTCTTTCATGCTGATGCATCAAACATTCTGGGAACAGTAAAACAGTGGTAAGAAATAACATTGACTTACTAGGAGTGCTGCTATAATTGTAATAGATACAGTAAAAAATAAACTTCTAGTCTCAGAAGTGCTATTTTAAAAAATACTACATCGAATTAAAAAAAAACAGGGAAATAAATAGTTACATGTAATCCACTAACAGCAGATTGTATACCTGGAAACATTATCTTGACTTTACTCAGATGCAGTCACAGTTGATTCACTGCCTGTCAAAATATTGAAGAATTACTAGAAGAATCACAGTTTGGCTGCCAAGCAGATGGTTTCTATATATGTTGTATATAAATGCGTATACATTTTGACTGTAGATTAGAATGGAGACCAGCTGTGTTTTATTATATATTCAAGGACATAGCCTTCTGAAAGACCACCAATTTGTTATCCGTCCCCATCCCATTTTCTAAAGGTAATAAACCTCAATTGGATTCAGACAATATCCCACGTTGGCTCAAATTGAATCAGAGGCTACCCAAAGGTACTTCAAGAGTCAACTGGACTTTCTTATTTTTCAAGAAAAACAAGCCAGAAACACCCCTCCAACTGTTAACTAGCAAAGCATTTCTAGTCTGCTCTCAAGTTGCCATGGGCAGCAAGTGGGGAGCACATTCCATGCATACCTTCTTCCAACATTGGATCTCAGATTACCAAAGTCCATTTGTGAGGGTTTCTACAGCCCGCAAGAGTGCCTCGTTGGAGAATGTGATTTATGAAAGACTGAGAAGAGGGGGGGGGGAAGAGGGTCAAAGTTGAGCAATAAATCACATGCGGTGGAGTAGACCTCACTCAAGTAGATGCCACATACTGCTCCTAATAAATAACTGGATTTCTTTTGAAGTTTGGCTCAAGACTCATGAGTTAATTATTGCATCTGTCGGAACCTTGACACCAACAAGTATGAATTCACCAACATTCCCTACAGATGATACCTCCTGAGAAGGGTTAACCGGTTAGGAGGGGCATGTTTCTAATATGCAGGTGGTGGTATTTGCATTCTGCAGGACCTTGTCTACTTTCTTGCTCCAACAGAATCAAACCAGCCTCAGATAACTGGGTAAGTCCACTCCTTGGGCATCTCCATAGGACTTGCACCATAAGAGCCGTAGTAGGGCAGTGATTAGAATACAGTATTGCCGGTTAACTCTGCCCACTATCAGGAGTTCGATCCTGACTGGCTCAAGGTTGATTCAGCCTTCCATTCTTTCGAGGTCGGTAGAATGAGGACCCAGATTTTGGGGGGCAATGTGCTGATTCTGTAAATTGCTTAAAAAGGGCTGCACAGCCCTAAGAAGTGATATATAAGTCTAAGTGTTATTGCTTGAAATCAACTGCAAATGAATCCCAATGATTTTGATTTCTGATTTCCACGTTTCTTCCAAGGTTCCTCCTTTTGAATTTGGAAGGGAAGTTGGACAAAAAGTAGAAAAGGGTTTCATTCATCAGGCAAACAGTCTCTCTCTTTAGAAAATAAAAACTGTAATATACCCTCCACTTCATTTACTGGTAACTATTTGGAAAAAAATATGCTATTCTGATAAACAAGGCAATATTTTTGTTCATTTTGGGAGAGAATTAGATTATATTTACAGGGACTGATGCCTTCTTTGGTGGTGAATTCTGCCAAGACATACGGATTTCATGCAAAGAGATTCGGGACAATTAAGGATAATTACATTTTGTTAAATCTCCCTATCTTGTGACAGAAACATTTAGCAACAAGGAAGGTTTTAAGACCCATGGCTCCCATTAGAACCTGCAATGCAAAAGTGGAGAACAACTTAAGGAAAATAATATAATATAAACAAATGTGCCCCCCCAAAATTGCTTTTAGTAGAACGATTGAACCACGGTCCTTCAACTTCATTTTTTTCTTCTCAATCACCTTTTCTTCTCAACCACCTTGATTATCTCACATATAGAAAAGTCAAAGTTTCTGTTTTATTTTATTATACAGCTAACAGCTGATGTCCACTTTCTCAGAAGGCTTCAAAAGATTCCAGGTTCTTGAAGTTCTGGAATTTTTCTTTTAACAAGAAAAGCAAGGGGGAGAGGAGAGGAGAGGGGAGAGGAGAGGAGAGAAGGGAAGGGAAGGGGAGAAGAGATGAGAGGAGAGGAGAGGAAAGGAGAGGAAAGAGGAGGAAAGGGGAGGAGAGGAGAGGAAAGGAGAGGAAAGGGGAGGAAAGGGGAGGAGAGGAGAGGAGAAGAGAGGGAGAGGGGAGGAGAGAAGGGAAGGGAAGGGAAGAGGAGGGGAGAGGAGGAGAGGAGAGGAGAGAAAACACGTAAAGTCAAGTCTTTTCTTTCTTTGCTTGGCATACTGTCCATCTTTCAGCAAGCCTACAAAAACCATTTGTCAGACCATTTTAACAGAACTGATTCAGTTCTTCAGTATTTATAACAACAACAACAGAGTTGGAAGGGACCTTGGAGGCCTTCTAGTCCAACCCCCTGCCCAGGCAGGAAACCCTACATCATCTCAGACAGATGGTTATCCAACATTTTCTTAAAAATTTCCAGTGTTGGAGCATTCACAACTTCTGCAGGCAAGTCATTCCACTTATTAATTGTTCTAACTGTCAGGAAATTTCTCCTCAGTTCTAAGTTGCTTCTTTCCTTGATCAGTTTCCACCCATTGCTTCTTGTTCTACCCTCAGGTGCTTTGGAGAACAGCCCGACTCCCATTTCTCTGTGACAGCCCCTGAGATATTGGAACACTGCTATCATGTCTCCCCTAGTCCTTCTTTTCATTAAACTAGACATACCCAGTTCCTGCAATCGTTCTTCATATGTTTTAGCCTCCAGTCCCCTAATCATCTTTGTTGCTCTTCTCTGCACTCTTTCTAGAGTCTCAGCATCTTTTTTACATCGTGGCGACCAAAACTGAATGCAGTATTCCAAGTGTGGCCTTACCAAGGCATTATAAAGTGGCACTAACACTTCACGTGATCTTGATTCTATCCCTCTGTTTATGCAGCCCAGAACTGTGTTGGCTTTTTTAGCAGCAGCTGCACACTGCTGGCTCATGGATTATTTACATGGAATGTTGAATGTATAAAATTGATTCAATTCATTCCTATACTCACCCTTCTGTTTGTCCAAATGCTCAAAGACGTTCGCAACAATTCCAAGCAGCTTAATAGTTAGGTTTTTCTGGCCAAGAGTTATATTTTCCTTCCCACTGGCCTTCCCACTGATAATACTTGAGCTGTAGGTGGACTGCATGGAAGGAATTGCATTATTATATTTCTCATGGATGTAGAGACAGATTGTAGGCCATAGGAGATTTACAAGAGATCTTTCTCTGCTTATTCCTAACATTACAAAGCATATTGAACAACTATACTGTTAACAATTTGAGGCCTAATACATTCTGTTCTGCTTATTCCTCTCTTGTCTTCTACATCTGATCTTTTCCCCTAGTCAGCAGTGAAACAGAATTAGAATAGAGCTTGCTACATGTTACAAGGCAGAGGTGAGTTTCAGCAGGTTCTGGCCAGTTCTGGAGAACCGGCAGCAGAAATTTTGAGTAGTTCGGAGAACCGGCAGTAAAAATTCTGACTGGCCCTGCCCCCATCTATTCTCTGCCTCCCGAGGCCCAGCTGATCAGGAGGAAACCGTCTCCTGGAGTGGGTGGGAATGGAGATTTTACAGTATCCTTCCCCTGCCAAACCAAGCCACACCCACCAAGCCAAGCCAAGCCACGCCTAGCAAGCCACACCCACAGAACCAGTAGTAAAAAAAATTTGAATCCCACCACTGCTACAAGAAGAACAGAAAGGTTTTCAGAAATTCACCTTAAGCTAGAATTCGCAAAGGCATTCAAAAAAGACTTTAAATGTTGTGTATAAAGCTCCCAGAAAAGCTAGTACTATTAAAAGAAAATGTCTGCATAAGAGTGGTGTAAAAATAACATTGCTTTTTCATAGCTATGAGGACACATAATTCCTTTTCTCTGTTGTCATCTACAAATGTGCTGGTAAAGATAAGGAAATGCCTGTATACATTTTTGAAAAGGTGAGGCATTTTTGAGATAATTGAAAGCCCATGTTAATACAAAGCAAATATTATGCAAGGTGAGAATATCCCAAAAAATATCAATCAGTTGGGGAAGTGAAAGGGTCTTCTTCAGAGATGTCAAAGCCAGTTTCACAATGTCATTCTTGAACTAAAGTAATCTGATTTCATTTTTTCATTGTGCCATTTTCTTCGCTATCTGTTTTCTCTTTCTAAATACAGTAAGATAAATTATTTCGAGTGAAGTTTGAATTGATGGAGTCGACAATGCAAAAGCAGTCTGCTTTTTTTTTCCAGATTTTTTTCCCCAATCTAACCTAGAAATCTGACATTTTTCTGCTGGTCACCTTTCCAACTTCGATACAAATTAGTTCTTGAGATTAGTTCAATTAATCAATCAGTCAATCAATAATATTTATTTGGTCAACGACCAACGAAATTTAAAAGAACAAATAGATAAATATAATAATATAACTAACTAGCAAAATAATTAAAGTCAGTGCTAGAGTCCAGCAAAACACAATGTGTATTCTTAGAAAAATGTAATGTACTAGCAATTCTACAAATTTTACTTAGAAAAAATATACATTTTTTTCAATATCAGTTAATCACTCATTTCCAAGCAATATTAAATTGCAGCTTTCACAAACCTTTTAAATTATCAATGCAGGCTTTAAATGCATGAAAAAAAAAGGCTGCATGCAGTTTACACTTTGCATAGAGGGCTATAGCGATAACTTTCTCCCTTGAACTAAATTTCTATTGCCAACTGTACAGTGTCTATGATGTTTTATGAAATACTGTTAATATTTCCCATAAGTATATCGTTAACATTTTAACACTGTTTGAGATGTTAACATGTTCTGTATACTTTGCACCAGCAAAGCATTTTACGCACAAAAATGAAAATTATAATTAAGTCTTCACAACTAAAAGATAAAATGTATTATTATTGTTATTATGTTGCTCATAATTTTATCTGCTCTCTTCTATTTATGTTTGGGTTTATTTCAATTCATATAGAATATCACCCTTACTGGTATAGGCATCTAGTGCAGGTCTGTCAAACTGGCAGCAAGCCACTCCCACCCCAGCTCCACAAATGCAAAAAATGTTACGATACGTCATGATACGTCACGTGACACAATCGAGTTTGATACCCGTGATCTAGTGAATAACCTTATGATGGTGTCACACATATCAGGATGTCATTATCCCAGTGACACAAATTATGCGATTTCATTATGATGCAAATAATGTCCATAATACTTAATTTACTTACCCTTTCCTATGCATGTCCATGCAGATGGGATCTTCTCAGCCCCATTTTATTTCACTCCCAACCCACGATGACATGTTCTGACCACGAAAAAATAGGACACTTGTGATTCTGTGCTACAGCTATGTCTCTTCTTTGCATTTTAATGGTCTGCAAAGGCACATTTATTTTAATAGATTTTTTCCCCCCAGTTGTATGCCTGGTAAAAGCTTCAGTCACAACAGTAAATAAAATTTCTGCCTGCCTGCACAATCCTCTTTTGAATACAAATATCCTTTCTCAAAGCATTTGCTCCAGTGGTGGGTTTGATTTTTTTTTACTATCGTTTCTGTGGGTGTGGCTTGGTGGCATGGCATGGCTTGATAAGCGTGGCTTGGTGGGCGTGGCAGGGGAAGGATACTGTAAAATATCCATTCCCACCCCACTCCAGAGGTAGTATACTGTAAAACCTCCATTCCCTCCCCAATCCAGGGGAAGGTTACTGTAAAATTCCCATTTCCTCCCAATCAGCTGGGACTCAGGAGGCAGAGAATAGATGGGGACGGGGCCAGTCAGAGGTGGTATTTACCGGTTCTCCAAACTACTCAAAATTTCTGCTACCGGTTCTCCAGAACTAGTCAGAAACTGCTGAAACCCACCTCTGATTTGCTCCCAAATTTTTGCATACAATACTAAAATAAGAAAGTGTTGTGTTAAAATTTCAGCATTCACCATTATCCAAAGTCCCCTCCCTCCCTGGAGTCACCATCCCAAATGGGCACCACAAACAGGAAGTTCAGAGCCAGCAGGAATCAAACTGCCTGTACTTAACACCAATTCATTTCCCCACTGAAGTGGTACCTACTCGTGTGGAACATGCTTTCAAACTGTTAGGTTGACAGAGGCAAGTGATAGGAGCTCACCCTGCCACACAATGCTAGGACTCAAACCATTGGAGTAGAGACTATCTCCAGTGTCATTAAGACAGTGAGCCATTGCATCTCTAAAATTTCAATAAAGAATCAGCACATATATAGCAATAGCACAGATATACCACTTCACATTGCTTTACAGACCTTTCTAAGCGGTTTACAGTCGGCATATTTCCCCCAACAATCTAGGTCCTCATTTTACCGACCTCAGAAGGATGCAAGGCTGAGTCAACCATGGGCCTGATTTGTACTGCCAAATTGCAGGCAGCCGGCAGCCAACAGAAGTAGCCTGCAGTACTGCCTTTTAACCACTGAGCCACCGCGGCTCACCGCAGCATTAATCTGAAGGATATTAAAGAACAAGCAAAAAACCTTATAAATATTATTAATTGTTCAGTCCAATTCTAAATAGTTATATTAAGTTCCACAGGATCTAGAAGGACAGGATCTATATAAATTTGCAAAACTAATCTGTACCAATAAAGAAAGAATGCCACTGAGATTATTAGTTTTTCCTCTGACAAATTTTTATTTTATCTCTGTGACTTACTCTGGGTCAGAATGCTATCTATATGATCTGCTGCCTGTCAAAAGAACGGAAACGAAAAAGGAAGTATCTGTGATTGGCAGTGGGAGAAAATCAATAATAGAAGGGGTGGGACCCCAATAAAGACTTTTAAGCTAGTTCCATAAAGTCTTGTATCAGTTTACCTGAAACAAAACCACATTTAAAAAAAAAAAAACATTTTATGCCTTCTCTTTTGCTTTTTTTCATTTAGCAAAACTCTCACTTAAATAACTTATTTATCTGAAGTAGTTGACAGTTATTTCTCTCCAATCACACAGCAAAATATGAAACTCTCCTTGCCTTTCTTAAATATTATTGTGTTATGCCACGAACAGTGATGAATGCAAAAAGAGTGTTGTTTTATACATTGTTATATTTATACAAGGGTAGTAAACCTTTTTATACGTGCCGCCCACTTTTGTATCTCTGTTAGTAGTAAAATTTTCTAACCACCCTCCGGTTCCACAGTAATGCGCCATGTATCGTTGTCTGTGCATGCCTCTCACACATCATGGATTGGATTGGTGTGGGGGGGACCGGCTACCAGCTCTGCTTGTCTGTTACAGCTAGATGGTGTGGGGGGAGATGCGTGAGCTATTCTGGGACGAGGCTCTTTTGTTTGTGGTTGCACTATAGCGCCATTTAGTTTCTCTTACGTAACGTGAACTAAACTTATACGTGGGCGATACAAATAATATATTTTCAGAAATTTAAATTGCCATGGGGAATTTTATGAGAACCTAATGAAAATGTTTTTAAATAATGCTATGAATTTTTTTAAAAAAGTCAATTAAATTAAAAAAAAGGAAAGTGCTTCAGTATCGGACAAAACCCCTACTGCCTACCATGAAAGCTGGAATGCCCACTAGTGGGCGTTAGGGACCAGGTTGACTACCACTGATATTTATATTTATAACCATTTATAACCATTATGTGGATAAATCATGATCTACAGCCACTGAACATTTTCTTTAATATTAACTTTATGAAATATTCCATGGGATGTCTTAAATATGAGAGTTTCAAAAAAAAAGCAGCAAATAGTCTATTGCAGAACCAAATTAGAGAGAATTAATCAAAAACTGGATGTATCAATTTTCCTGTAGAATTAAGATGCCTTGAGAATGAGTGGTCTCAGAAATCTTTTTAGGTATTATCAAGAATAAATAATGATAGTAGTAGAAACATCATCCTAAAATGGGAACCTTCCTGATCTGCATATGTTCCTTAGAATAATTATGCAAGGTTCCATAACTTCAGAGAGTCCTCTAGTTATGACTGCAATGGAGCCCAACATTTCCTGTTGCTAAGCGAGACAGTTGATGGGAATTTTGTCTCATTTTACAACCTTTCTTGACACAGTTGTTAAGTTAGTAACATGGTTGTTAAGTGAATCTGGCTTCCCAATTGTCTTTGCCTGTCAGAGGGCTGCAAAAGGGGATCACATGACCCCAGGACACTGCAACTATCATAAATATGAGTCCGTTGCCAAGCAGCTGAATTTTGATCACATGACCATGGGGATGCTGCAAGGGTCATGTGAAAAATGGTTGTAAGTAACTTTTTTCAGTGCTGTTGTAACTTCAAACCGTCACTAAATAAGCTGTTAGAAGTCGACGATTACCTGTATACAAATTGGGTATCTACATTTTCTAATGGATTTTTATAAACCTGGAGAGAAGTTTTCTACCCAGATACTTCTTCCATGGGTGTATTTTGAACTAGAACCACACTGCCTACAGTCTGACCTAAGCGTAGTACACAAAATTATCTGCTACAGGATCCTACCTGTCAATGTACTTCAGCTTCAACTGCAATAATACACGGGCACAAAATAAATACAAACTCAAGGTAAATTGCTCCAAACTCGATTGCAGAAAATACAACTTCAGCAATAGAGTGGTCAATGCCTGGAATGCACTACCTGACTCTGTGGTTTCTTCACCAAACCAGCATAACTTTAACCTGAGACTGTCTACTGTTGACCTCACCCCATTTCTAAGAGGTCTGTAAGGGGCGTGCATAAGCACACCCGCGTGCCTACCATCCCCATTTATATGGGCTTTTCCATCGGCACGGTACATGGGAGGGGCAGATACGGCGGAAGCGGGGGCCCACATCATGTTCGGGGAGTGCGCACTCGCTGTTTACGAGCGATTGCGCACTCCGGTCCCCCTGGCATTACCAGTTCCCCGAGTGGCCGGAATCCCCAGGACCTGGACCTTCGGCTGATGTTGTGTAATGCCAGGTCCGTGGTGAATAAAGCCCCCCTCATATTTGATCTTATACAGGACGGGGATGCAAACCTAATGGGCATTTCGGAGACCTGGTTGGGCACGGAAGGGGGGGTTCCCCTCATTGAAATGTGCCCACCAGGCTTCCGTGCATTTCATCAGCCGAGGGCCCAGGGTAGGGGTGGGAGGGTGGCGGTTATTATTAATGAGGGTCTGGAACCGAGGGAGGTCACTGTCCCGCAGATAGCCAGATGTGAGTCTCTCCTTGTGAAGTGGGGTCAGGGATACAGGTGGGCCTGCTGATTACGTACCTGACTCCTTGCTACGTGACAGCAGCCCTGCCTGAGCTGCTCTAGGTGATAGCCGGGACGGCGGTGGATACCCCCAGACTTATGGTTATGGGGGATTTCAACCTGCCGTTGGTAGGCGAAACCTCGTCGACGGCTCGGGAGTTCATGGCTTCCATGACAGCCTTGGACCTGACCCAATTAGTGAATGGTCCCACTCACATCAGGGGAAACACTCTGCACTTGATTTTTGTCTAGGGACAGTGGTTGAATGATCTGGAATTGGGGGAATTAGTTATTGAACCCCTGTCATGGTCAGATCATTCACTCCTTTGACTTGACTTTCGAACTGCCAACCCACACCGCAGGGAGATGGAGCCGGTTCGCTGGTTCCGTCCCAGGCACCTGATGGACCCGGAGAGGTTCCTGATGGAGCTTGGGCCATTTCCTGAGGACCTAGCCCATGGCTCGGCAGAAGAACTGGTCGCCACCTGGGAGAGGGCGGCGACGGGGGCTTTAGACCACGTCGTGCCTTTGCGGCCTCTGACCCGGCACCAAACTCGACCAGCTCCCTGGTATTCCGAGGAGCTAAGAGAGATGAAGCGCCGGAAAAGGCGCCTAGAGAGTGTTTGGAGGTCCAGCCGATCTGAATCCGATCGAACACTAGTAAGGTCTCATATTCAGACCTACTTAGTGGTGATAAAAGTGGCAAAACATGATTATTTTTTGGCAGATAACCGCCCAGCCGCCTTGTTTAGGGTGACCCATTCCCTTTTGGTGCAGGGAGCCTGGGAGGTCCCCTTGCAGGGCCGTGCTGAGGATTTTGGACAATATCTGTCCGATAAAATCTCTCGGATCTGGGACGGTCTGGACGCTGATTGGGTAGATTCGGGTGGGATGACAGAGGCAGTTCTTGAGATTATTATCTGGGGAGAGTTTGATGCTGTGACTCCCGAGGACATGGACAGGATACTGGGGAGGCTGAATGCGACCACATGTTTATTGGACCCGTGTCCCTCTGCTTGGTGCCGGCCACACAGGAGATTACACGAGGCTGGCTCCAGGGAATTATCAATGCTTCATTGACAGAGGCTGTTTTCCCTACCGCCTTGAAAGAGGCGGTGGTAGGCCCCTCCTTAAAAAGCCTTCCCTGGACCCGGCTAGTTTAGCAAATTATCGTCCTGTCTCCAACCTTCGCTTTGTGGCGAAGGTTGTTGAAAGTGTGGTGGTGTGTCAGCTTCCCCGGTACCTGGATGAAACTGTCTATCTGGACCCGTTCCAGTCTGGCTTCAGGCCTGGGTACAGCACGGAGACGACTTTGGTCGCATTGGTTGATGATCTCTGGAGGTCTCGGGACAGGGGTTGGTACTCTGTCCTGGTCCTATTAGATCTCTCAGCAGCTTTTGATACCATTGACCATGGTATCCTGCTGCGGTGGCTGGGGGGTTTGGGAGTGGGGGGACATCATTTTGCGGTGGTTCTCCTCCTATCTCTCTGACCATTCGCAGTCGGTGTTGGCAGGGGGGCAGAGATCGACCTCAAGGCACCTCATATGCGGGATGCCGCAGGGGTCGGTTCTCTTACCTCTCCTGTTCAACATCTATATGAAGCCGCTAGGTGAGATTATCCGTGGTTTTGGGGTGGAATACCATCTGTACGCTGATGACACTCAGTTCTACATTTCCATCCCTAACCAACTCAACGAAGCCGTCGAAGTGATGTCCCGGTGTCTGGAAGCCATATGGGTCTGGATGGGGAAGAACAGACTTCAGCTCAATCCATCCAAGACAGAGTGGCTGTGGATGCCGGCATCCCAGTACAGTCAGCTTACTCCATCGCTGACTATTGGGGGCTAATCATTGGCCCCCAGGGGGAGGGTTCGCAACTTAGGCGTTCTCCTGGACGATCGGTTGTCTTTAGAAGAACATATGACGGCCGTCGCCAGGGGAGCTTTTTATCTTCTTCCTCTCCTTTCCCCCTTTTCTACCTCTCTCTTACCTACCTACTTTCTTCCTTCACTCTCTCCTCTCCCTTTCCATTCCCTTCTGAAATGGCAGCTGAGCAGCCCCGATTTCTTTTCAAATTATTTCTATTTCTTAATTACATATCTTCAATCATTCCTTTACATTGATCCTTCATCTCCCCCCCCTTCCCCTCCCTCCCCCCTCCCACCCCCCGAGACTTCCCAGAACAAAGTACAGGGTATAAGATTAACAATCATAAATTAAAATACAACATAAGTCATAATCCATAGTCACTCCTCTCTCTAAGAACTTAACTCCCCTTCCAGAAACAAAAAAGTACATTCTTCTTCCAGTCAATTATATATCAGTCCATTCCACTCCTAAAATCTTCAGAATCTTCCAATTAAATTAGTATTTTCAGTTCATCAATAAAATACATAGTTTTTAATATCCAATCTTCATCAATTAACACCAAATATATATCAATCCATTCCACTCCTGAAGTCTTCAGAATCTTATAATTTTTAATATCCAATCTTCATCGATCAAGACCAAGACGATATTCCATCAGGGGAGCTTTTTATCAGGTGCGCCTGATATGCCAGTTGTGCCCCTTCCTTGACCGGGATTCCCTATGCACAGTCACTCATGCCCTTGTCACTTCCCGCCTGGACTACTGCAATGCTCTCTACATGGGATTCCCCTTGAAGAGCATCAGGAGGCTCCAGCTGGTCTAGAATGCGGCTGCGCGGGTGATAGAGGGAGCACCACGATGCTCCCATGTAGCACCTCTCCTGCGCAGGCTGCACTGGCTACCGGTGGTCTTCCGGGTGCAATTCAAGGTGTTGGTTATCACCTTTAAAGCGCTCCATGGCACAGGACCGGGTTATTTATGGGACCGCCTACTGCCACCAATAGCCTCCCACCGACCTGTGTGCTCCCATAGGGAGGGCCTCCTCAGGGTGCCATCAGTCAAACAATGCCGACTGGCAACCCCCAGGGGAAGGGCCTTCTCTGTGGGGGCTCCTGCCCTTTGAAATGAACTGCCTCCAGGGTTGCGTCAACTCCCCAACCTCCGGACTTTTAAACGCAAACTGAAAACTTTGTTATTCCATCGCGCAGGGCTAGCCTAACGAAATTTTAATGGGAGCTTTTATGACGGTTTTTACCCTAGTTTTAATTTTTGGCCAAATTTTAGAATTAGTTTTTTAATATGTTTTTGAACTTTATTTATTGCTATGTTGTTTTTATATTGGCTGTGAACCGCCCTGAGTCCTTCGGGAGAAGGGCGGTATAAAAATTTAATAAATAAATAAATAAATAAATAAATAATTCGTACCCATTTCCTGTATTAATATCCATGTTTATACTTATTCCTGTTATCTCGTACATGTTTGACAAACTAAACAAATAAATAAATAAAATAAAAATGTTTCACATAGAGAGGACGTTAGTCGCTTTTAACTCGATCTGTCTTCTTTACTGCCAAATCTCCTACAAAACCAATGGAAAATGTTAGAAATAAAAGATGCAGAATTTCTTTCATTACTTTTTTTAGGGCCAGAAATCAAATGTTTTCCTTATCTGCCAAGCTTAACCTAAACTTCTTCAAACAGTTCCACTCAGCGGTAAAATCCAATTTTTTTTTACTACCGGTTCTGTGGGCGTGGCTTGGTGGGCATGGTGTGGCTTGGTAGGCGTAGCTTGGTGGGCATGGCAGGGGAAGGATACTGCAAAATCTCCATTCCCTCCCCACTCCTGGGGGAAGGATATTGCAAAATCTCCATCCCCATCCCACTCTGGGGTCAGCCAGAGGTGCTATTTGCCGGTTCTCCGAACTACTCAAAATTTCCGCTACCGGTTCTCCAGAACCAGCTGGATTTCACCCCTGGTTCCACTGAGTTTATTGTAGTTGCCCTGGATAAGCAGAACATCCTCACAAAGCCACATAAAGGCTCTTGTTGTGGACAATCCAAAGCAGTGAAAAATCTCCAATTTTATTGTTACAAATGCTGAGAAGATGGTGCTTCATATTCAAATGAAAGAGATTGTTTTATTATTTAAAGACAGCGTCTCCACACTGGCTATTAGTGTTGTTTTACTTTTGCTTGCAGTTTGCCTTAACTCATGTTTGTGACTGAAATTTCATCTGCCTTTTTTTTAACCATCCTAATTTTGCTTCCTGTACTTGGCTCACAGTACATTCTCAGCTCACAAAATGTTTGCATATTCTGGGGAAGCTGGAAAAAAAGAGGTATAATTAACATAAAGATTGAGTTTTTGCACGTAAAAAATTCTTGAGAGATCATTGTATATTTATTGAAAGGTTTTTATTTTTTATACTTTTTATTGATTTTAAAATAATAATAAAAAAGGGGACAAAGCACAATGCATATGTTGCTAAAAACATACAAGTGCTTAAAACAAGTAAAGAAATAAAATAGAAAAATAAGGATATAATATATTCTTTAAAAAATAATAAGTTACAATTCTATATGTAATTATCTATTATAAACTTTATTTTCCCTGTGTATGTGTGTTTATAGGCACTTATGTGACTATCATACTTTTTAAAATTCTAATGTGGCTTGTATAAATAACTTTATTATGAGTGATTATTTATTGAGTGGTTGGCAGACTAATTTATTTCTAGAGCTATATTCTGTTTCTCTGTCAAAGCAAGCAATGATTTTAAGAAATGCACAAAAATGTGCATTATTTTAAAGCATGCCTTCCATGAAAAAAGATATTTTGAATCTTTGAAAATAACAATGCTTTTACATATAGTTTTGATGAGAATTCCCTAAAAAAAATGGAAGTAAGTAAGTAAGCAGTGGGGTACCCCAAGGTTCCATTTTAGGCCCAGAACTCTTAAATATATTCATAAACTATGATGAAGGGAATAGAAGGGAATAGATGAGGGAATAGAAGGGGAACTCATCAAATCTGCAGAAGACACCAAGCTGCCAGGAATAGCGAACATCCCAGAAGTTAGGTTCAAGATCCAGTTAAATCTTGACAGACTTGAACAATGGGCCCTATCTAACAAAATGAAATTCAGTGTAGATAAAACTAAGGTTTACATATAGGAAGAAAAACCAAATGTACATGTACAGATTAGGAGAAACTTGGCTCAATAGCAATAAGTGTGAGAGGGACTGTCCTAGTAGACAATCACTTAAATATGAGCCATCAGTATGCTGCAGCCACAAAAAAAACCCAAAAAAAATAATCAATGCAATCCTAGACTCCATTAACAGATCACGTGAAGTGTCAGTACCACTTTATGAGGCCTTGGTAAACAACACTTGGCATACTGCATCCAGTTTTGGTCATCACAGTATAAAAAAAGATGTTGAGACTCTAGAACCGTGATGGCGAACCTATGGCATGCATGCTCAAAGTGGAACGCAGAGCCATGTCGCCTGGCACATATGGCATAACCCATTCCTCTTCCGAGTTTCTGGCGAACATGCGTGTGAGACGATCAGGTGGCCTTCATGCGTGTGGCAGTGCCAGAAACTGGAAGAGTTGGTCTTCCATTTTCCTCTGTGAGCATGCACATCGGCCAGCTGATCATTGAGCGCATGCGCACCAGAAACCCAGAAGACTAGGTAGCCGGCACACATATGCACGCCGGAAACCGGAAATCCATTTTCAGGCATGCACATGCACCCTGGGCAGCTCCTCTTCCAGGTTGCAGCCCAGATGAGTGCATGCACACGCGCTCCGTTTTCGGTCCTCGGTGCTGAAAAGGTTCACCATCACTGGGCTAGAAAAAGTGCAGGCAAGAGCAACAAAGACGATTAAGTGCCTGGAGATTAAAACATATGATGAATGGTTGCAAGAATTGGGTTTGTCTAGTTTAATGAAAATAAGTACTAGGGGCAACATGATAGTGTTCCATTATTTGAGGAGCTGCCACAAAGATGAAGGGGTCAACCTAGCGGCAGAAGGCAAGACAAGAAGCAATGGATGGGAACTAATCAAGAAGAGAAGTAACCTATTACTAAGGAGAAATCTCCTGACAGCGGGAATAATCAACCAGTGGAAAAGCTTGCCTTTAGAAGTTGTGGGTGCTCCATTACTGGAGGCTTGGACAACCACTTGACTGAAATGATATAGAGTCTCTTGTCTGAGCAGGGGGGTTGGACTAGAAGACCTCCAAGGTCCCTTCCAAAACTGTTATTCTGTTAAACTTGGAAACTGTACAAACTGAAAAATTACTTAAGTCCAATTCATATTTGTTCTCTTTGACAAGACTACAAAACAGAGTACTACCCCTCGCATTCCTCTATGACCTATTCTCTTAAATGCAAAGGATTTTCTATATGAAAAACAAAAAAGTCAATCGTTTAAGTTTAAGCCTGGGGAATTTATTAGGATTCTGGATACTTTATTCAGAGATTCAGTTTGAAACTGAACGCCTCCAAACTCTGAATCAAATGGAATTTGCAAATCAAAGCAAGCTCTATTAATAACATGGGAACATTGAACCAAATTTATTTTTCCAAATTAATGTGATTTGGGTATTCAAGGTACAGTTAAGACTTTATTTTCTTTCTACTCTGCCTCTTATTCTCCAAAACCTGTGTTGTGGTCCGTCAGCAGCCTATGGAGCTGGCAACGGAGTCGGACAGCGATGAGGCTGAGGTGAGGCCAGGGCCATCGGGAAGTGAGGTGCGGACTCCAGAGCCTCCAGAGACTGATAGTAATGAGGCAGAGGAACAAGAGGAGTCTGTTCCTAATGCACGCATGAGAAGAGCTGCCATTGATTGGCGCCTCCCGTAAGGCTTAAAACAGGTACCAGCACCGGTGTTTCAGCTTTGCCAGAAAACAACGTTGTAGCTGCGTCTTCTGCTTCGTCCTCTGCTTCGTGTACGTCTTTGTTTTTGTGGCTTCTGGACGTTTGCCAGGAAGGGCCTTTGGCAGTTTGCCTAATTGGACTAAGGTTTGTGAGATAACTGAGAAATTTGTGTTGGGAGGCATTTGTTTTATTTTGAATTGAACGAGGCTGGGAATGAAGTAATTCCCAGCTGTTCGAATAAAGTTTGTTTTTCCATGGACTGTTTATTACTACCTACTTGGGCCTGGGTCACAACAACCTGTTACTAACTAGATGTGAAAGTCTCAGCATTGAAACTGAAGATGTATTCAGTTGCATGGGTTTCTCTCACTCTCTCGTTTTATTAAGAAAGTATCATCCACCTATTAGCCAACAATTTTCATAAACTGGAAAAAAAAGATGTAAACTATGAAAAGGCCATGAACATTTATATTATGAATGTCAAGGATCAGACTAAAAGGATATTTTAGGGCACTCAGATATGCTTGTTGCATAATCTATAAAAAGTGTATTCATGTCACTTCGGTATCATTACCTGAGGCGTTCAAATGCTGCTCTAGAGAGCCTCATCGGGGTTTAATTTTATTTCTGCCTTTTTCTCCATGCAAACTAGTTACTGGGGATCTTTTCTACCATGCCAGAGATATACAACTTACTCCGTTAAATAATTCAGAATTCTTAAGGCAAAATGAGCTTATAATAAACCCCTCCGTGTCAAAATAGTTTCTAAGTTTGTACTTGTGTTCAAAAAGTACCTCTGGTATATCTAAGTCCGGATAATGTGAAACTTCTTCTAATATTCATAGATTCACAATATAAAACTTAATGTGCGGTTATTTATCAAATTATTGATCATCCTTTTCAAGCATCCCGTATCTAAGTAGAGAACATTAGCATTTTCTTGGAGCAGCCTGACTCTCTCCCTTTCAACCAATTATAGTGCCAAATCACTCCAGCTCAAGGGCATAACCCATAGGCAAAATGAACATAGTCTGAGACAGCGTCTACCTTTGACTTTTTCTGACAAACTCATTACCGTGAGTCTGCTTCAACAATCCCACTGCTGTGACACCATGTGTCTCCATCACTTATGCATGAACTTGACTCATGTCTCAAAGAGCCAAATCGGAAAACTGACCTTGAGCTCCGACTAGATGCTGCATAAAAAAATGTTAGTCACTGTCCATCTATCAAACTTGCTTGCTATTGTTTTAGCTGAGTGCCCAGTATATAGCATTCTTCTACTGAACTGAAGTACTTCTACTGAACTAAATTCAATAGAATAAAGGGACGCTCAGGGTGGCTCAGTGGCTGAGATGCCGAGATGGTCAATCAAAAGGTCGGCAGTTAAGCGGTTCGAATCCCTAGTGCTGTGTAACAGGGTGAGTTCCCGTTACTTGTCCCAGCTTCTGCCAGCCTAGCAGTTTGAAAGCATGTAAAAAATGCAAGTAGAAAAATAGGGACCATCTTTGGTGGGAAGGTAACAGCATTCCGTGTGCATTTGGCGTTGAGTCATGCTGGCCACATGACCACGGAGACGTCTTCGAACAGCGCTGGCTATCCAGCTTTGAAATGGAGATGAGAACCGACCCCTAGAGTAGAGAATGACTAGCACATATGTGCGAGGGGAACCTTTACCTTTATTGAACTCAAAACCAGTGATATTGATTGTAGTATATTTTCGCGGGGAGTGGGGGAGAGAGAGAAGAGGGGAAATATGGAGGCCACCTGGATTCTAGATCCCTTCAAAAGTAAATTGAAACTAGAAAGTTAAAAACACAAGTTTGATTCCAATTGAAATCAAGATGAAGTGGTGTAGGGTTTCCTGCCTAAGTAGGTGGTTGGACTAGAAGACCTTCAAGGTCCCTTCCAACTCTGTTATTCTGTTCTGTTTTGTTTTCTGAAAGCATTGTGATTTAAACCAAACCACGTGGAGGAATCTTACAGATTCCTTCACACATTTGCCAAAGTGGCAGCAATACTATCTAAATTCCCTTAAAATAGTTCCCAAATTTTACATTTTAGAATTCACCTACGGGGTGAATGTTCCTATAAGAATCAGCATTGTACTTCTGCAATAATTTCTTGTGCTTGTTGTTGTTTTTAACAAGATACAAGTGACATTTATTACAGCTGGATTTATGCATAGGCCGTTTAAAAGATCTATAAGGTTTCCTGTACATGGTATTTTGCATTAAAATAATTAAAGTGGAAAAAAGCTGAAGAGATAGGAACATTTTTTTCCCCCTTTCGACTTCATTGAAGCAGGAGATCATTGAAGCAGGAGATCCATCTTTAACACATTCGTATCACTTTACAGTCTTTATATACTCAAGATATTTCTACAGAGGCTGTATAGCATTAAATATGTATACCCTGTGTGCAGCAAAATGCAAAGATAAACCTACGCAGTAAAGTTGATTTTTAGATTCATCCCATTGTGAGTCTCTGTAATTTATCCCTTCAGACAAGGCGATCTTGATGGGAAACCCCCCAAGGCTCGCCAGAACATCTTTCAACACTGGCAGACTGCAAGACTCAGACCAATTTCAATGTTACTAAGATGAAAAACTTTCCAGTAATTTACTGTCCATAGGAACCAGTTCTGAAAAAGTGGAGGTAGCTTAAAGATGTCATCACGCAGGCTGCAGGCTGCAACAACCGTACTCAGACTGAAAACCCGAGTGCACCAAGACTGGTTTGATGAAAACCACAAGACCATTTAAGCAGACCTCCAGGCCAAGAACAAAACCTTTGCAGACTGGCCAAATCATCCATCATCTGTCTCAAAGAAAGATACGTTTAAATAGCAGCTGTCCAAAGCAGAGCAAAAATGCAAGAAATGCAGGATGAGTGGTGATGAAGTCTGAGCAGATGGAACACTATGTGGATATCAATGCCACTAGAGAGTTCTTCAGTGTATAAAAGCAGTTAATAGTCTATCTAAATAAGGATGGTCCACCTTGCTATCATCTGATGGGCTAAGCCTGATCTAAAGAACAGGAAGGACTGAAAAACCATTGAGCTGAACATTTTTCCAACCCAGTTACTGATTTTTTACAGAAGATTCTTCATCCGCCACTCTTAGATACCCTAGACTACTTCCCTTTATTGATGAGATCGATATAGAGTAGAGTAGAGTAGAGTAGAGTAGAGTAGAATAGAGTAGAATAGAATAGAATAGAATAGAATAGAATAGAATAGAATAGAATAGAATTCTTTATTGGCTAAGTGTGATTGGACACACAAGGAATTTGTCTTTGGTGCATACTCTCTCAATGTACATAAAAAGACAAGATACATTCATCAAGAATCATAAGGTACAGCATATAAAGAGATTGTATAATGTGTTACTTGAAATAGATTCTGAAAGGGACTTGGTAAAGGACTGTATGATAAAGTGGGCACAAAATTTTCAGGAGCCAATATTATTGGAAACTTGGGGAAAAATTTGGGTTAGAAATGTTAAATTCACGCAGGCACAGAATCTGAGGGAAAATTTTTATAAAATGTTTTATAGATGGCACTTAGATCCTAAGAAATTATCGTGTATGTACCCAGATATGCAAGCAAAATGTTGGAGATGTAATTGTGATGATGCTACATATTTTCATATTTGGTGGACTTGTAAGGATATAAAGGCCTTTTGGATAAAAATTTGGTGGATTTTACAAAATGTTTTGAAAAAGAAGATAAAGTTCCTGCATTTTTTTTTGTTGGGAATTATTACGGACTGTACAGTAATTGAGACTAAATTGATTTTAAATCTAATAACAGCAGCAAGATTACTAATAGGACAATACTGGAAGAAAAAAGAAGTACCTACAATAGAAGAATGGATATTGAAAGTTGCCAATTTGGCTGAGATGGCAAAGATATCAGCCTTTTTGGAAGACAATACAAGAAAGATACTTAAAGGAATGGAAAAAATGGATTGACTATATTCAAAGTAGATTTCAGACTAAGAGTTATCAGACTGTTTTTGAATGATTATGATGTATTATTTTTGATTGTTTTCAGGGTAAGTTAGGAATTGATGATTGTAGGGGTATAATTAAGTTGGGACGAAATTTTTTTAGCATGTTTGTTTTATTTTTAACTATACCTTGTGCTCGTTCCGGGAAGTCGGGGAGGGGTTGTGAAGGGAGGGGGGAGGGGAGGTGGGGGAAAAGGGGGAAAATTTTTCTGTAAAACGTTTTGAATAAAAAAAAAAGATTGGAGCGGTTAAAAAAAAATTAAAAAGAAATAAAGAAAAAAAGAATCATAAGGTACAACACTTAATGATAGTCATAGGGTACAAATAAGTAATCAAATCATACTAGGAAACATTCGATATAAATTATAAGGATACAAGCAACAAAGTTACAGTCATGCGTCATAAGTGGGAGGAGATGGGTGATAGGAACGATGAGAAGACTAATAGTAATCAGGAAACCAAGCTCACAGATGAACTCAAATAAAGCAACAGACCAGGATAGTATTCCTGCTTAGCCCTTCAAAGCATTGGAGCCAAGATTTTACAGGCATTCCAAGACATCTTGGAAGACATCTGGCTCATAGAGGAGATGTCTGATGTCTTTTGTGATGTCCTCATCTATAAAAATAAGGAAAACAAACCTGACTGCAGAAACTACGGCAGTATGTCACTGCTGTCCACCTCAGGCAAGATTTTTGTCCAGTCTCTTGAATAGATTTCACACTGTCTCAGAAAGGAACCTCCCAGAGGTTCACTATGGCTTTTGGCCAGAACAGAGTATAGCAGATATGATATTTGTTGTGAGAGAAGTCCAGTAAAAGTGCATTGAGGAGAACAAACCTTTTCACTCTGTCTTCATTGAACTGACACAGTCTTTGCACTATAAACAGGAAAGGCTCTCTGGACCATTTTAAGATGTTACCGATGCCCATGAAGTTGATTCAACTATTCCATAAGGTAATGACAGGGCACTTCCTTTACAATGCAGATACATCAGCTGCATTTGACATTTCCAATGAGGTGAAGCAGAGCTGTGTGCTAACTCCTCAATCTGTTCTTTGTTTGCATGCTGTCCAGGGTCTCAAGGAGGGATTACATCAGGTAGTGACTGGATGGCTCTCTCTTTGACCTTTGCTGCTTGAATACATGGATGAATCGCATCTATTCACATCATTTGAGAAATCCTCTTTGCTAATGACTGTGTACTTTTGACAATGACAGTTATCTACAGTTTAAATTTACTTCAGGATCAGTAAAGCCAATCAGGCTCTGGGGCAGCTGCATGCTAGAGTCCTTGATCATCACAACATCCATATTCCCACAAAGCTGAAAATCTACAGTTGTCATCATTTCCCTCCTATACAGATGTGAGTATAGGAGTAAAGATGGCTTCCAGAAGCCATCTTTTCACCTTTGAGCCTTCATGCCTGCCACAAATTCTACTGTGGGAAAATGGGGGGCGGTTGTATGGAGTGAAGATGATATGTAGTCAAAATAAATAAAAAATTCTAGAAAGTCAAGGCCATTGTGCCTTGCAGTTGTGCTGAGAAGAATGAGGAGGTATCTTCAGTTCCGGAGGGTACCTGATTGGTTTGTGTGATACACATGTGGGTGAAGGGCTGGGACTTGAGCTTTCTTTTGGGTGAGGAAAACCCGGAAGCTCTCAGATTCATGTTTTCCCAGATGTGCCAATATGACATCTCTAATAAAAATTAGCTTTGAGGAAACTCACGCCTTGGTGTTTGATTTCATTAGGGGTGTTACTTGGAACCCTAACAGTGAGTCCTGGACACCCTACTGACAAACACATTAAACAACTGGAGAAATTTCATATGCATGTTCTCCAGTCCATCCATGGTATTTATTGCAAATACTGTGCCTCTGGAGGTCTTGGATCACACAAAAATCACCAGCACTGGATCCTTGATTATCAGAATCTAGACACCATGGGTAGTGGGACATCATCAGAATAGGCAACCACAGTAAGCCTTGACAGTTTCTCTATAGTATACTGGAGAGTGGGAAGAGACCTTGAGGTTCTCTGCACTAGGCTACAAAGATGCTATGAAAGAAACTCTATACCACTGTGACATTCAGCCAAGGAAACTAGAAGCTGTGGCTGCTGACAGAATCAGCTGCAAACTCTGTGCTATGAAGATTGCAAAGGCTTTGAAAACAGGTGCTACCAAAAATTGATAGAAAACCATGGTTTTGCAGAATAACACCCTCAGTTATTGAAAAAGTGGACTTCCAGTGTCCCCATTGTGCTAGACTCTGCATGTCCAGATGGGACTGTAGAGCCACTTCCGTGTCCACAGATGAATTGCACAACAGCGTGTTTTTTTCAAACCTGAATGACTACCTATATATCATCTCTGTAATTTGTTGCTTCAGGCAAGACAGGTCTTGATGGGACACACAGTCCACGAGCTATCAAAGAGGAAGTGATGGAAGGGCTTAAACATATCAACCAAGACTTTGAAATTGACCTTGAAATAAATTGGTAATTATTGCAGCAAATGGGCTCCAGAAGTGACTATTTAACAGAGGGACAATTGTTCTTTGGACTGATTATACTTTCCAGATTGTTTTCAAAGTCATACGGTATTGAAGGAGTCTACTTCTGATGTTACAAGGTCACTGTAACAAGGTCATTTAATACTTCAGTGAATAGGATAGGATAGGATAGGATAGGATAGGATAGGATAGGATTTTTTATTGGCCAAGTGTGATTGGACACACAAGGAATTTGTCTTGGTGCATATGCTCTCAGAAAAGAAAAGTGCATATGCTCTCAGAAAAGAAAGAAAAGATATGTTCATCAAGAATCATAAGGTACAACACAATGATAGTCATAGGGTACAAATAAGCAATCAGGAAACAATCAATATCAATATAAATTGTAAGGATACAAACAACAAAGTCATAAGTGGAAGGAGATGGGTGATGGGAATGATGAGAGGATTAATAGTAGTGCAGATTTAGTAAATAGTTTGACAGTGTTGAGGGAATTATTTGTTTAGCAGAGTGATGGCATTCGGGGAAAAACTGTTCTTGTGTCTAGTTGTTCTGGTGTGCAGTGCTCTATAGCATCGTTTTGAGGGTAGGAGTTGAAACAGTTTATGTTCAGGATGTGAGGGGTGTAAATATTTTCACAGTCCTCTTTTTTACTCGTGCAGTATACAGGTCCTCAATGGAAGGCAGGTTGGTAGCAATTATTTTTCTGCAGTTCTTATTATCCTCTGAAGTCTGTGTCTGTCTTGTTGGGTTGCAAAACCAAACCAGACAGTTATAGGGGTGCAGATGACAGATTCAGTAATTCCTCTGTAGAACTGGATCAGCAGCTCTTTGGGCAGTTGAGCTTTCTGAGTTGTGCAATAAGAACATTCTTTGTTGTGCTTTTTTGATGACATTTTTGATGTTAGCTGTCCATTTTAGATCTTGTGATATAGTAGAACCTAGAAATTTGAAGTGGTGTCCTGTTTTACAATAAAAATATAATTTTTATTTATTATTTTATTATTATTTATTTATTTTATTAATTATTTTTATAATAATTTTTTCTTAATTACATAAACTTAATATATGGATGGAAACATAGAATCGTAACTGTGGAAGGTGTAATGTATTTTGAACTTTGAGAGGGAATTTTGGGCGGGAAAATTGCACGTTGCTGATTGGTTGAAGCCTCAACCAAAAGAGTATTTAAAGAGGGGTTTTTGCCGTTTGTGCTTGCTGGGGTCACAATAAACTAAAGAGCTGTTGTCACTCACTGGTCTCCTGCCTCTTCATTGCCCGAACTTAACATTGGCGACGAAGGTGGGATGTTGAGGCAGTGAGATCGTGAAAGAGCTGACGGAACCAGGAATTCGCGAACCCAGCCAGTTCTCGAAGGCGGAAAATAGTGATGTCCAGCTACATGCCGCCAGCGCCATTTGACCCAGCAAAGGAAAAATGGGGGTCGTACATGGCTCGTTTCGAGTGTTTCCTCAAAGCAAACAAACTACAGGGAGTCTCGGATAATCGGAAGCGAGCATACTTCCTGAGCCACTGCGGTCCAGAGGTCTTCGATATGGCGGAGTCACTCTCAGAGCCAACGCCGGTACAATCGGTACCGTGGCAGACACTACAAACAACACTTCGAGCGCACTACGCACCGGTACCCTCAAAGTTCGTCCAACGGTTCGAGTTGAGGCAACAGGTACAGCGAGAGGGCGAAGCAATAAGTGTGTACATGGCCGCATTGAGGAAAGCCGCAAACCACTGTGAGTACAGAGATTTGGAGGATTCCCTACTCGAACAACTCATTTGTGGGGTCAGGGACATCAGACTACAAAGGCGGCTGCTGTCTAAAAGCAACCTGACTTTAGCGATAGCCCTGGACGAAGCCAGAGCTCATGAGATGTCCACCAAGGCGGCGGAGACCTTGCAAAAGCCAAACGCGCAGGGTGCCGGGACAAAGACTACACAAAGACCACAGCGAGGAAGTCCAGGCCGAATCGGAAGGTGAGGAAGAGGAAGAGGTGTTCCACACCGGGAGGCTGGAGAGAGGTGACCGGGACGAATGTGTGAGTTGTGGGGGGCAACACCAACGGCAAAACTGCAGATTCAAGGATGCGGTTTGTCGGCGGTGTGAAAAAAAAGGACACATAGCTCGGGCCTGCCGAGCCCCCCAGCCTTCCCGCCAAAAATTCAAACCGACCAATCAGAGCGCGGGAGCAGCGAAGCGGCCCGGGATTGGTCCATTTAAAAAGGGCGCGAAGTTAAACCAGACCACTGTGAGAGTGGGCCACGCATCGACACGACTAGAGAAGAAAATATTTACCCAAGTCTACATTGAAGGGGTGCAGTGCCCAATGGAAGTAGACACTGGGTCGTCAATCACAATTATGTCCTGGGACACCATCGTGAGAGACTTGCCAGCCATCGCAAAACGTCAGCTACAAACCCAGAAGCTGAGAGTGCAGGACTACCAAGGGAATCGGATCCCTGTTCGAGGAGTCACATCCGTCCAAGTCAAATATGGACAATTCAAAAAGACCCTGCCAATCACCATAGTAAACGGAACTCTACCGAGCTTGCTAGGGCTGGACTGGTTCCGAGCTTTGGGCATGGGAGTGACCGGGGTCCACAGGAGCGACGTCATCCTCAGAGACGAACTACTGAAGGAGTTCGAGGACGTTTTCAAGGATTGCCTGGGCAAGTACGTGGGGACCCCTATTTCTTTCAACCTTGACCCCCAAGTCACCCCCATCCGGTTAAAGGCTAGGAGGGTTCCATTCGCCCTAAAGCCCAAAATTGACCGAGAATTAGACAAGCTAGTAAGCCAGGGAATACTAGTCCCCGTCGATCATGCAAAATGGGAGACACCCATAGTAACCCCAGTCAAACCGGACGGATCGGTCCGGATTTGCGCTGACTACAAAGCAACGCTTAACAAAGCATTGCAGAAAAGTGCATAAGCCGTTCCAGTGGTGCAACATTTGCTGCACTCATTAGGGCAAGGGCAGGTCTTCGCCAAACTCGATTTGGCCCAAGCCTACCAGCAGCTACCTGTAGATAGCAGCACAGCGGAGGTGCAGACAATTGTCATGCACCGCGGGCTTTCAAATGTACGACTCCAGTTCGAGTTAGCGTGGCCCCAGGGCTCTTCCAGAACCTAATGGGCGATTATTACAGGGCCTGCCAGGAGTGGTACCATACTTGACGATGTATTGGTATCAGCTGAAAACTTAGAGGAACTCGGGGTAAAACTAAGGAAGGTGTTGGGCATTTTAGGTCTGCTGGGCTTAAAGTTAAGCTCAACAAATGCCACATTGGGGTGAAATCTGTAGAATTCCTAGGATACCGAATAGACAGGAAGGGATCCACCCACGGAGAGCAAGGTACGGGCCATTAGAAAGGCCCCAGCCCCCAAAAATAAAACAGAATTACAGGCATTATTGGGGCTTGTTAATTTCTATGCGGTATTCTTGAAGAATAAAGCAACAGTAGCCGAACCGCTACATAAGTTGCTAGCAAAGAAAGCTGTGTGGTCCTGGGGGAGAGAAGAGGCTAGGGCATTTGAGGGGGTAAAAAACCTTTTGTCCAGCGATAGCCTCCTCATCCAGTACAATGGCACGTTGCCACTAGTGCTAGTTTGCGATGCTTCACCATATGGGGTGGGGGCGGTGCTCAGCCATAGGTTACCGAATGGAACAGAAGCCCCTATAGCGTATTATTCCCGGACGATGTCCTCTGCGGAAAGGAACTACAGCCAGCTAGATAGGGAAGCGTTGGCCATAGTCTCCGGGGTTAAGAAATTCCACGAATACTTGTTCGGGTGAGATTTCGAGATAGTCACGGACCACAGACCCCTTCTAGGACTCTTAGCGGGTGACCGCCCAACACCCGTGGCACTTTCTCCCAGGCTGACCCGATGGACTATTTTCCTAGCGGCATACTCCTACAAATTGCTCCACCGCCCAGGAAAAGACTTAGGGCATGCGGACGCTCTGAGCAGATGCCCTTTACCAGAGACAATTGAAGACCCCACCCCGGGGACACCCATCTTGCTAATTGACTCTTTGGACTCTGGCCCAGTCACATCCAAGCAGGTGGCTAGGGCATCTTACAGGGACATTACAATAAGGACTGTAATCGGTTGGGTGCAAAGGGGTTGGCCCGCTGCGCCGGGCGAGCGTTTCAAAGACTTTGCGAAAAAACGATCAGAACTGTCGGTTCAAGGGGGGTGTCTGTTATGGGGGGATAGGGTAGTTATCCCAGAAAAATTACGCGAAAATGTGTTGGAACTGTTGCATGTGGGCCACCCAGGGATTGTGAGGATGAAGAGTTTAGCGAGGAGTTATATATGGTGGCCCTTAATGGATAAGGACATCAGCGACAGGGTAGGGAAATGCCAATCCTGTCAAGAGTCGAGGTCACTACCCCCTACAGCCCCAGTTAGAGAGTGGGAGAAACCCCAGGGGCCATGGTCCAGGATTCACATAGATTTTGCGGGGCCGTTCCATGGGCAGACCTTTTTAATTGTAGTAGATGCCTACTCAAAATGGTTAGAAATCATCCTCATGAAAAGCACAACGGCCGAAGCAGTAATCACAGTCCTAAGGCATCTATTCGTAACACACGGCCTGCCCGACACCCTAGTCTCTGACAATGGCCCGCAATTCACGGCAAACCAGTTTGAGGGGTATTTAGCGGGAGAGGGCATCAGACATGTCCTCTCGGCGCCTTTCCACCCGGCGACGAACGGACTTGCAGAACGTTTCGTTTGGAGCACCAAGGAAGCGCTATCTAGGATAAGTCCAGGCGACTGGCAAACGAAAATAGACACTTTCCTGGCCGTCCAACATAGGACCCCTTGTGTAACAACTGGCCGCAGCCCAGCAGAACTCTTAATGGGCAGGAAACTCAGGTGCCCACTAGACCGACTAAACCCAACTTATACCCCAGACGGGTACAAGGGTATTCAAGGAAAAACCAGGGAAATGACAGTGGGTGACCCAGTATGGGCACACAACTATAGCGAGGGCCCAACATGGTTAAAGGGGGAAATTCTGGGCATAACCGGACCCAAATCATACATAGTAGACATGGAGGATGGCCGGGTATGGAAACACCACATAGACAAGTTAAGAAAACGTATACCAAACAAACTAGAAACCAAACATCCAGGCCCTGGCTACCAATTATTTGAATCTGCAGCTGACTCAAACCCGAGGTGAGCGGAGGACTTATCTAATTACGATGAAGTCCAGCGACGCCAACCAGTTCCTCCTGAAGGCAACAGGAACGATTCAGCCAATAATCCAGGGCCAGACGGCCTAGAGGAGGAGCTGGGAGGAACAAACAGTCCCTCCGACCAGCTCGACTCTCTCCCAGAGAATGAACTGAGCAGGTCAGAAAGAGTTAGGAGACGCCCTGTCTACCTGCGTGACTACGTAGAGAAATAGCATGCAAATATTATGTAAATAGAGGTACAAAGCGTTCTGGGAGGGAAGGAGTGTAATGTATTTTGAACTTTGAGAGGGAATTTTGGGCGGGAAAATTGCACGTTGCTGATTGGTTGAAGCCTCAACCAAAAGAGTATTTAAAGAGGGGTTTTTGCCGTTTGTGCTTGCTGGGGTCACGATAAACTAAAGAGCTGTTGTCACTCACTGGTCTCCTGCCTCTTCATTGCCCGAACTTAACAGAAGGAACCTCAAAATATTTTCTAGTCCAACTCCCAATCCAAGGCAGAAGACCTTATACTATAGAAATGGAATGAGACTATTGCCTTATACACTGTAAGCCGCCCTGAGTCTTCGGAGAAGGGCGGGGTATAAATGTAAACAAAAAAAAAAAAAACTATCCTGGAAAATTGGGTGTCCAGTCTTTTTTTAAAAACCTCCAGGGATGGAATGCTCACAAGACCAGGAGAAAAGCTTTCCATTGATTGATTATTCTTACTGTCAAGAAAAGTGTCCTTACTTCTTAGTTCCCCTTAGAAAGAAAGCAGTCCACTACCATATCTTACCAAATGTTACTACTGACTGTATGTGCATATAGATACTGTCAGTGGTGGAATTCAACTTTTTTTACTACAGGTTCTGTGGGCGTAGTATGGCTTGGTGGGCGTGGCTTGGTGGGCATGGCAGGGGAAGGATACCACAAAATCTCCATTCCCATCCCACTCCAGGGGAAGGATACTGCAAAATCTCCATTCCTACCCCACTCTGGGCCCAGTCAGAGGTGGTATTTGCCAGTTCTCCAAACTACTCAAACTTTCTGCTACCGCTACCTGCTGAATGAAAAAACCAGCTTCCCTGTCCTAATGTTTTCTTTTATTCATATCCTTTACATGTATTTATAATTATGTTTACACTTTATATGTATTTATTTATTTATGTATTTACCTGTATTTTACATCTATTTATAATTATGTTTACACCTATATCTGTCATAAAATACATCCTTGACGAAATAAATAAATAAAAAATTTCACCGCTGCATACTGTATATATATACAGAGGGGGCATTTAAGCTTATCTTTTAATTCACACACAAAAACAAAGAAATTCAGTGGAACAAATTAGTGATTGAAGATATCCTTCTTGACACAAGTTGCAGGCAGTAATCCTTATACATACCCAACGGGGTGAAAAAAAATCATGTGCATGTATCTCATTTAGCTTTGCACTGGTAATTCCTGATTTAAAATAATACTATATCACAGTGTTCAAAACAAGAAAATTCAACGATTTCTTCCCCCCCACACACCTATTTTTCTACAACCAGTTAGTTTCACTAAACTCCATGGGGAATAGACATGGAACTGGCCAAGTCTAGAACTTCATTATTTATCTTTTGAGAACTGTTTGAAATGTAAGCACTCTGGTGGATTCAAATAATTTACTATCTTGCTGCAGGTGGCTTCATCATGACTTTATTTATTTTCTCCTTAGGGACTGTAGGTTTCTCGACTGCTGAGCCCAGGCATTCTGATGTAATGTTGCTAAGTGGATGAAAATGGAAGAATGCACACAGATTCAAACACCATTTTCTTTAGTAATCACGTGGCTCTGAGACTGGATGAGAACGATTCATATGAGGTCCAGCATCCAAGCTTCTTCAAAATGAAGACACTGTTTTGTTTTGTTTTGTTTTGTTTTGTTTTGTTTTGACATTACCAGCTCAGTCATGAAGCAGGACAATTGCTTACATTAGCTCTATACTTAGTTGGGAACAGACAAGCCGTTGCATCTATAGAATTAGCAAGCAGGAACACTAGAATTTGATCACCTGCCTGCCAAGGGAAGTGGAAAAGAAGGAAGGGCATAAGTTGTGCAATGAATATAATAATCAGAAAGACAAAAATTCAAAGTATTGAAAATATGAGAAGAATTCTGTTGGGACAGTGTGCTTTAATGTTTCTCCCCTCTCTTTTCCAATCTTGCTTATTGTTTGAGATGCACTAAAAGAGATTATACATATATAATCAGTTTCATATGCTGCTTGCTATCAAAAAGCAATCAAGTGGTAATTTTAACTGTGGAGAGATCTTTTGGGATTACGGATCCTGCTGTTAAGTAAAAGGATATTTTTTGGTCTCTATGACAGTGTTGAAAATCAACATGTGCTTATTTATTCCTCTTAGGAACTCACTTTCAGGCATGCTGTCATATATAATCCAAAGGAATTTCCCCTGTTTTTTTTTCCCTTTAGCACATTATTGTAACCTAAAGTGAAGTGAATCTCCTCTTCAGCCTTCTGGAATGAAATGAAACCATCTGCGAGACCCTGATTTGCGTTACTAGATTATCATTGCTTCTGTGGCATATTACACTTCATATTATCATTTCCTCTTCGATTTCTCTAACGTGGAATTTAAACTCCTTCATGGAGCCTTTAAATTAGTCAAATATCACAACCAGAGAACAACTAATTCCAACTCTAAAACAAAACTTGATTAGGGTGAGTGGCAAGAATTGTTTTTATACTTTACATATGATTACAGTAAATTGATTTCTTTATTAATTAGGCTGCTTTTGGGTTGTTGGGTTAAAAAGCAAATTGCTTTACATTTTGCAGACTGAAAAACTTTTACCATATTTGCCCTCAAGATTTATGATTGCCAAATCCCTTAACTATTCCCCTGTATGTTACTATATTATATATTACTGTCACTATATTATATATTACAGATTATATATTACTGTTGTAAAAGCATAATTAAATAAACACAGCAGCAAATGTAAAAGTGTGTGATAGTCTCCAAATATATTCCATTTTCTTTGGAAATATCAACCAGTGTATGAAGGGGAAAAAAATAAATTGTACATATGCAGGAACAGCTTCTTCAGAATGAGTTGTATACTTTGAAATGTGTATAGAAACAAACACACTATCAGTGTTAACAATTAGACCAAATTAGGAAGCTGTCTTATATTGCAGATGCTAGAACTATAATAGCATAATTTTCCAATTCTGCTTATATTTTCTCTTCCTTTTATAACCCATGGAATTTGAAGAAGGCACTCTATTTCTAATATTTTCCCAACTCCCTGGATATAATACATACTTTGTCTGGATCAGCTGTGGTCCTGTTTCCAGGTGCCTACTCCAAGCTTATGCCTGGAGCTCCTTACCACACCCACTTGCTTATTTTTCAGTTATGACTTAAGTAAGTAATACTTAAGTAAGTAAGTACTACATTCTTAGGTAATACAATACATCAACTTTAACCTCGTCTTCTATGCTTTAGCTGTCTTTTATGTGCATGATATTATGTAAGAAAGTTGTTATAAATTGTAATAAAGTTGTTTGTTTGTTTTGCAAGCTTCTCTGAAAACCACAATGTACATAATGAAGTGTTAAATGTCTATGGAGATTCTCAATCATCCAGATCATGGTGTCCCCAAATAGCTTTTTAAGGAGGCAACTGGGCTTTCTTATTTTTCTTTGAAGATGGAGAGTTGAAGAAGCTTCTTGGATGAGAAGCGAAACATCTTCAAAAAAAAAAGATAGAAAGAAAGAAAGTCCAGTTGCCTCCTGAAAAAGCACCTTTGGGACAACCATGATCTGGATGACTAAGAATTTCCATAGATATTTAGCTATACACTTTGGGATGAACACTTTTCGAATGTTGCAGGAGTATGAACGGATTCCCAGAAAAAATGAAGACTACAGGAACCATTTGTACTTAAGTTTGAAATGCAGACAACACAGACTCATACCCAACAGCCTGCACCTGTGTTCAACACTGAAGGGAGACTGGGCAGAAAACACTCTGCAGCTAAGAAAGCTCAGTACCCATTTGCACTACTCAGGTGACCCTGTGGGCACAAACAATTAATACAATTGAGTACATCCAGAAATATTTCACAAGAAGAGTCCTCCACTCCTCTGCTCACAAGAAAATACCTTATGCCACCAGACTTGAAATTCTGGGTTTAGAAAATTTAGAACTGTGCCGCCTTCGACATGACCTGAGCATAGCTCATAAAATCATCTGCTACAATGTCCTTCCTGTCGAAGACTACTTCAGCTTCAACCACAACAATACACGAGCACAAAATAGATTCAAACTTAAAGTGAACCGCTCCAATCTTGATTGCAGAAAATATGACTTCAGTAACAGAGTTGTTAATGCCTGGAATGCACTACCAGACTCCGTGGTCTCTTTCCAAAATTCCCAAAACTTTAACCAAAAACTGTCTACTGTTGACCTCACCCCATTCCTAAGAGGTCTGTAAGGGGCGTGCATAAGAGCACAAGCGTGCCTACCTTCCCTGTCCTAATGTTCCCTTTAGTTATATTCATTTTATGTATTCAATTCATGCTTATACATATATATATTATTTAATATGTATTTGACAAAATAAAATTTGACAAAATAAAATAAAATAAATCTCCAAGTGCTTCAATTACCCTCTAAAAGGTTGCAAATGACCAGCTAAGAAATATAAATCCTTCCATTCCCCACTGTTATGTATTGAATGTATATAGTTGTGCTAAAGTGAAACTAACCTTTAGATGATCCCAACTGTTTTGGAGGGAAATTTATATTTGGGCGGGCTTTTTCTAGTTCTGTGATTGGTTAAGGCCCTGTGGGCCTAGAGTATAAATAAGAGGCATTTGCCTGCAGTTCTCCTCAGTTCCATTTTTGTGTCAATAAATGCTGTTTTAACTATGCTGGTCTGATTCTTGCCTACACAATACCCCACCATCCAGTCAGAGCTGAAGAAACCTCTTAGATGAGAAGATGTTTAAAACATCTTTAAAGAAAAACAAGAAAGTCCAGTTGCCTCCTGAAAAAGGGATAATAAAGTGTTAATTTGAGGTCCCTAATTTCCTTTTAAGAAGAGTATCAGAAACAACTTGATGGCACAAGCCTGATTAGACTTCAGCACCTGAACCTATTTTTTTGTTTATTTGTTTCTGGGGAGAGAGGATAAATGTATGTAGAATGGAATGTTTCAGAGAATCAGCCAATTATGCAGCAAAACTGAGCAACAGCTCTAAAGTTACAAAATTATACTCTGCTAATTAAATCAATTCATGTCTCTCGTGGGATTCAGCTAGATGATAATTAAACTCACTCTGCTTGCATATAACACCAACCTGTTAAACAGTCTTGATCACCATTATTAAAAGGAGGAATTGTGCATTTTCATCAATGAATCTACTAATTCAGTGATCAGCATTGTTTACTCATCTCTGCCTTTGCTGCTGCTTCTCTGTGCTGACATGTGACAAAGAGCAATGTTTCTAGAAAGGCAAACCTAAAATATACTTGAAATAAAATGTATTTGAAATATAACTGTCATTCCAAGCTTTTCCTTGATAGACTAATCATCTTTGTTGCTCTTTTTTACACTCTTTCAAGAGTCTCAACATATTTTTTGGTATTGTGACCAGAACTGGATATAGTATTCCAAATGTGGTCTTATTTGAGCAATATAAAGTGATACTATCACTTCATGTGATTTTGGTACTATTCCTCTGTTGATGCAGCCTAGGCTTGCATTGGTTTTTTGGGTTTTTTGTTTGTTTTTGGTTTTGGCTGGCTCCTACATAAGTGGTTGCCCACTAGGAAACCTAGGTCACAATCATTAGAGTTGTACCAGGTACCACCGATTCTATATCTGTGCATTTGGTTATTCCTGCCTAAGTGTACGACCTTAATTTTCTCCTCACTAAATTGCATTTTGTTGGTTAGTACCCAATGTTCCAATCTGTCAAGATTCTTCTAGATCTTGATTCTCTCTTCTAAAGAATAGAATAGAATTTTTTATTGAAATACCTAAAAAAAAAGAAGGAAAGAGAATGAACACGAATAAAAATGGAGAAGTTAGAACTTGAGGTTGAAAGAAGATGTGACTTAATAAAATGAGCAAGGAAATATTAGGAAATTATTTTATTGGAATTTATTGGCCAAGTGTGATTGGACACACAAGGAATTTGTTTTGGTGCATATGCTCTCAGTGTACATAAAAGAAAAAAAAAACCTTCATCAAAGGTACAACATTTACAACACAAATGATGGTCATAGGTTGCAATTTAACTCTTAGTGATAGCAACAAAAAATGAATTAAACAAAATGAATAAAAACTGAAAAAAATATTTTGGCAAAAACTGTAACTAAGTAAAATATTCAGTATTTGAATATACTGAATTGTATAAGATATGATATGGCCAATACTCTGTTCATAAATCATGTATGTGTGTAGGTGGGGGGGAACAAAAAAATCAATAAAAACTTGTTCTAAAAAAAAAATAGAATTCTTTATTGGCCAATTGTGATTGGACACACAAGGAATTTTTCTTTGGTGCATATGCTCAGTGTACAGTGTACAGTGTACATAAAAAGACAAGATACATTTGTCATGAACCATATGGTACAACACTTAATGATAGTCATAGGGAACAAATAAGCAATCAAATCATATTAGGAAACAGTCAATATAAAACTTCAGGATACCAGCAGCAAGGTTACAGTCATAAGTGGGAGGAGATGGGTAATAGGAACAATAAGAAGATTAATAGTAATGCATAGTAACTAGTTTGACAGTTACTAAAGTGGTGGCTATTCCCCAACTTAGTGTCACATGCAAATTTAATCAGTTCCCTTCAGTCTTCTCATCTAGAACATTTGTGAAAATGTTGAAAAATATTGGGCCTAAGACAGAACCTTGAGGTATCCCACTGCTTACTTTCCTCCACTGAGGATACATACGGAGTGTAATTGATCAGCCAGTTGTAAATCCATCTGGTCTAACTCTAACTCACATTGTTCTTTTCTTACCAAGTAGGAGATTGTAGCCTTTGTCAAATGCTTAACTGAAATTCAAGTAAACTAAGCCTGTAATAGTTGCCTGATCCACTAATTTAGTCACTTTATCAATAAGGTTTGTATGGCATGATCAGTGTTTAACAAACACATATTATCAATCTGAAAAAAAAATGCATTTATAAATAATGACTGAAGACATAATATTTTACCCAGTCATATATCAGCAAGCAAAGATGTCTGCAGGAATTATCATTATTGACAAAATTACACAAGGAGCATCACAGCAAATCTTACATAAGTCCCGACCCCTTTGATGTGTACATGTCGGACACTTGCACAAAGTTGGGGGCAGGCTTGCATCAGATCATTGAGACACTGATTTTGCCAGTTGCTCCCCTTTGAATCATGTCTTCTGATATCTCTCAGCGTGAGATTCTGAAATAGTTATGCAGAGATTTACCGAAAAAGCAATAATCAAAGGGAACCAGAAAAATCTAAACATTACTAGAGCTGCACTGACCTTTTGGTGTGGTAGCCTTCTAGCAAGAACTATGGTTTTTTTTATGTTGCTGTTATTTTTCTTTCTGATATTTATTTTCTTTTTTTCATATCCTTTTAAAAAATCTTTTACTAGTGTTGTCATTCATCCAAGACTAACTAGAAACAGATCCTAGCCAACAATGGCTGATCTCAAAAAATTAAGCAAGAATTAGTACTTATAATATATGCACTATAGAAATATCTTACTCTAAATGAAAAAAAAAATCCCAGAAGAAGATAATGAGAAATACTTCTGCATGATCAAATATGTGAGCATATTCATGAGCTCATCAGAAATAGAGCTATACTTGAAAGTAACCTTATCTAATGCATCCAGAGGTCCCTTTAAAGGAATAGATTAAAAGTAAGACTAGAACTGCTTCCTGTTCTTTAATCTAAGTTCTAATGAATGTTGATTATTACTTTTGCAGCATATATATTCTGAGGTGAAAAATATCAAATGCATTGATAAAAATAATATAAAGCACCAATCATATGTGAATGTAGAAAGGGGCTAAACCGATGGTGAAATCCAAATTTTTTTACTACCGGTTCTGTGGGCGTGGCTTGGTGGGCGTGGCAGGGGAAGGATACTGCAAAATCCCCATTCTCTCCCCACTCCTGGGGAAAGATGTTGCAAAATCTCCATTCCCACCCCACTCTGTGGCCAGCCAGAGGTGGTATTTGCCAGTTCTCCGAAATACTCAAAATTTCCGCTACCAGTTCTCCAAACTGTTCAAAATTTCTGCTACCGGTTCTCCAGAACCTATCAGAACCTGCTGGATTTCACCCCTGAGCTAAACAAAGGCAAAATACTCATAAATTCAGCATTCATTCATTCAAGAAAATTCTGGGTGAAAAGTTAAGCTCTGAAAGATATAATACTAAACACCCTATGAATTTCAAGGAAAAGAACATTCCATAATATTACCATAGAGCAAGTCTGCTTATGAATGAAAACTACTGTGGCCCTCGTGTATGCAGGATGATCTTCCCTGCAATTTCAGTGGTTACACAGACTGTAAAGCAATGAAATTTGAGATAGCATCTTAAACTCATGCTGTGAGAAGAAAAATCTTGCAACTGGCTCAATCACTGGCTAGTACCCATGTATTATGAATGTAGCCTTAAGGACCTCTCAGCTATCTGGTTCTATGTTGTGTGTGACTATATCCCCATCTAAGAAGTATGGCAATAATCTAAATGTGAGGTTATCAAACTACAACAGTTATGCTATCTCTGTCTAGGAAAGATCATGTTTGAGATTTGCATATTGGAAATTCTGATGCCTTCTGGCATCAGAATTTCCTTTGCTCTCAGTGAAATTCTAGAGCCATGATGGTGAACCTATGGCACACGTGCCACAGGTGGCACGCGTAACCCTATCAGTGGGCATGCGAACTCAGCTCCGGCACACGCATACATGCCAGCCAGCTGATTTCCGGGCCTTCTGGACCCACCAGAAGTAGGGAAACAGGCTGTTTACTGCCTCCAGAGGGCCTGGGTGGTGGTGGGAAAGGCCCATTTCTCTCTCACACCTGGCTCCAGAGCCTTTCTATGAGTCTTGGGAAGATGAAAACTGCCTTTCCCACCCACCCCCAGGCTCTCTGGAGGCCAGAAACGGCCCATTTCCTAACTTCCAGTTGGACAGGAAGTGACATTTTTTGCTGTCCCCAGCCTCCAGAGCCTCTCTAGGAGTCGGGGCACTTGGTACCATGTCCAAGAATTTTATAATCAACAAATTGCAGCTTCCTGCAATAACACCAACATAACTGCAAAAAACTGCGCTACTTGGAACATCATACATCTTAAGAAGGTACTTGATTGATACCTAGGACGCTGGCAGCAACCCGTATCAACCATCAGCACCAGTCAATGGTATTTGTGATGCATTTTTGAATGTTCAGTTGACTGAGTTTCATGTTTAATGAATAAAGATGATGATGATTTTATAGTACCACTTTTCGAAGCCTTAGTAAGGCCACAGTTGGAATATCATATCCAGTTTTGGTCACAATACAAAAAAAAATATTTGCACTCTGGAAAGAGTGCAAAGAAGAGCAACAAAGATTAGGGGATTGGAGGCTAAAACATGAAGAACGGTTGAATGAATTGGATATGTCAAACTTAGTGAAAAGAAGGACGAGGGGAGGCATGATAGCAGTATTCCAATATTTCCAATTATCACAAAGATGAGGGGAGTCAACTTATTTTTCAAAACACTAGAAGGCAAGACAAGAAACAATGGATGAAAACTAACCAAAGAGAGAAGCAACCTAGGACTAAAGGGAAATTTCCTGACAGTCAGAACAATTAACCAATTGAACAGCTTGCTTTCAGAAGTTGTAGGTGCTTCTTCAGTGGAGATTTTAAAGAAAAGACTGGACAGAATCGAGAAAGAGCTATCGATCTGTCAATCCTTTCTGTGTCTGAAATGATATAGGGTCTCATGCTTGAGCAGGGATTTGGATTAGAAGACCTCCAGGGTCCTTTCCAGCTCTATTCTAATTGAGTGAGTGAGTGATTAACTAATGAAATGGTTTGCCCTCAGAAGTTGTGGTTGGTCCATCACTGGAGCCTTTTAAGAAGGCATTGGATAGCCATTTTCAAATAGATCTTTTATCCTAAAATAGCCTTTTATTCTAAATCCCCAATACAATTTTACAATTGTATTGTAAAAGCAATTCAAAAATAAGTGTATTTATTTGTCTTGGGCCTCAAAAAACTTGACTTTTTATTCATGTTAAAGCAACTATTTTGTTCTTAGCACAACTTCTTTCCTTCATATATTATGAAGGTCAAGCGCGGATCTAAATTTAGTATCCTAGATTAGAAGAGGAAATTGTTTCTATTAAGATTTGCTCCCCATGAATACATTAAAAATACACCAGAATGTGCTGGTTTTAGCCCATGTGAGTCAGGAGAATAAAAGTCAAAGGATAATTCACATCAGCTCTGCAAGACCAAGCCTGAAATACATTAAGCAGAGATTCTGTATATTCATGAGCTCAGCAGTAACAGCGAATAGTCAATAATTGAGGGAAGGGACTTGTATACAAAGAATGGCTGGTTTGCTCTTATCAACATCAAAAATTATCCCATTGATGGAACTTATTTAATTTATTTCCTTTTGTAAAACAGAAGTCCATGGCACAACATGATAGTAAATTGCTAAATTGCTTTCTATTGTATTTGGCTTGTTCCCTTTACTATATTTGGAGCCAGGAAGAAACGTATTTTTCTTTGCACAGAAAGACTAATGACTACATATCAGTGATGTAAACACCGTGAAAGAAGGGGAGGCAGCCCTAGCGGTGTATGCAACACACCACGACGATGACTTTTGTGCAAGGCTGGAATGATGCGGTTGCACCCTTGCATGGGAAACACTGTGTTCAAATGCCTTAATTCTCACTTCTGCATAACAAAGAGGAGAGAAACATATGCCTGCACACAAGTTTTTAATTTATTGAGATAAGCATTCATTCTTCACAACGCACTGCATTCACTACCTGTCTATATCAGCATTTTTATCTCTTAAAAAAGATCTATTTTCCATCTATTTTCCCATCTTTAATCAACATTCTGCAAATTCATCCGCTTGCTCTAGTTTTATGCGACTCACATGCAACCTGAAGTTGTTTGTGCCATTTTCCCTGTCAGGCACAACTATTTTGGCCTCCTCATTGCCTTATGCAAGCTATATAATATTTGCTGCAATTTGTTGGGTTCTTAACCAACAGTATGGCAGTGTCTGCTATGCCATACAAAACTGTATTTATATTTCTATCCTTAAAGAACAAACCTTTAATACGTCGCTAACATTTCTACTGCATTCACTTATAAATATATTAAGCATCATACATATCTATCGTAAACATTGTCCTGTATTGATTCAGTCACAAAATATTCTTATTTTCATGCGTAATTTGTTTCTTTCATACACCAGTTATTACATTTAGCAGTCTACCTTCAGCTCAATACTTTTGCAAAACATTCTGTAGCTCAAACCTATAAATTTTATCATGCTTTATCTAACTTAACAATCATAATTGTTTGTTAGCAATAAATATTCTTTCTGAAACGCATATGGCTCTGAATGATCTTTGGGAGAACAAAAAGCTGGCCAACAAACCCTACAATGCACTTCCTCAAATTTTACTCTCTGTTTCCTCTCTACTTTTCCACTCAGAATTCTATTTCAACAGTCCAGGCATAAAACATACCAATCTTCTTCTTTGTGATCCCTCATTCTACTTTTCCCTTTATAAACAGGAACAATACTGGCATTCTTCCAATTATCAAGTACAAAGATAGTCTTTGGACAGAAGCGAAGTCACACAGTCCCTTCATAGCAACATCAATATTTCATCATTTCTCCAGTTATGCCTGAAGATTTACTGTTTTTATGAGCTCCCTTTCCTCAGCTATTTTTTCTTGGGTAAATGATTTTTATAACGTTTATTATCATTCACATTGCACGACATACTCTACCTGCACTAGCAAAGAAATAAAGTATGAACATTGTACTGGATGACACATTACGAAATGGAAATGATTCAGTTTATCTCCTTGCTTGCGTAATTCTTTAGAAAAGCAGATGTTAGTTCCTGTATCCTTTTTTGGGGGGAAAGAAATTTCAAGGATTTTTCCCCCCTCTATTCCTTTTTTGTAGCACAGACATGATGTCAGTCTCTCCTGACAAAGGCAAAGAAAACATAGCTGCATTATAGAGATTGATAGTTTCAGAGGAATACAAGGAAATCATTGACTGTGTTATAGCAGGAGTCCTCAAACTCCGGTCCATGGACTGGCATTGGGCAGTGGCATTCCAGAAACTGGGCCACGCAAACAAGTAAAGCCCCATTTATGGGATGCGGGCAGCATATGAAACCACTCCCCCTCTGGTCCACGGAGAAACCTCCCTCTATGGAACCGGTCCCTGATGCTCAAAACATTGGGGGCTGCTGTGTTATAGGATTGCAGAGTTGATGCTGATCTGTAGTTAAAACATAACTGGAAGTAAAATTCATGAGTAAAAACTGGATGAGTAAAATAACTAAGTTCAGCTTTAGAACAGAACAGAACAGCATAGAATAGAATAGAATAGAATAGAATAGAATAGAATAGAATAGAATAGAATAGAATAGAATAGAATAGAATAGAATATATTTTTTATTGGCCAAGTGTGATTGGACACACAAGGAATTTGTCTTGGTGCATATGCTCTCAGTGTACATAAAAGAAGAAGAGAAAAGATACCTTCATCAAGGTACAACATTTACAACACGAATGATGGTCATAGGGTACAAATTTAACACTTAATGATACAACACTTAATGATAATCATAGGGTACAAATAAGCAATCAGGAACAATCAATATCAATATAAATCATAAGGATTACCAGCAACAAAGTTAAAGTCACAGTCATAAGTGGAAAGAGATTGGTGATGGGAACGATGAGAAGATTAATAGTGAAGATTTAGTAAATAGTTTGACAGTGTTGAGGGAATTATTTGTTTAGCAGTGTGATGGCCTTGGGAAAAAACTGTTCTTGTGTCTAGTTGTTCTGATGTGCAGTGCTCTATAGCGTTGTTTTGAGGGTAGGAGTTGAAACAGTTTATGTCCAGGATGTGAGGGATCTGTAAATATTTTCACGGCCCTCTTCTTGATTCGTGCAGTATACAGGTCCTCAATGGAAGGCAGGTTGGTAGCAATTATTTTTTCTGCAGTTCTAATTATCCTCTGAAGTCTGTGTCTTTCTTGTTGGGTTACTGGCATCTATGATTATATGAATTTTGCCAAGTTACCTGAATTTTCAGTTGGTTGTAGAGATATTATCATTGCAAAATTGATACTGTACAGAGAGGGTATGGAACCAATTAACCTACATTAGAGAGGGTTACAGTTCCTCATATTACACAGACAGCTGGGTACAATGGCATTTGCTTCAAAAAGTCACCAAATTCAAAGTATAACTTTGCAGGGCACACATCAGTTTGCAGAAATCTTCAAGGTATTTCTATAACAAGCAGCTTGCTTTCTTCTGTAATTCTTGGGTTTACATTAGAGATGAACTAAAAATATTTTGAATGGTACCAGGAAATATTACAGCAGCGAGTTGTTGTTTTTTTTTGTTCAGTTCAGGAACAGATGAATTAGCCAAAGCACAAGGATGACTCTCCCTTATTGGTACAAATATGATAATTAAAGGCAGTAAAGTTTAAATAATTTCTAAATAAGCCCTAAGAGTATTTAACTTTTTATTATATCTTTTCATGAGGTTTCTATAGATTTGAATCCTTCACACGGTCTAGTTTGCATTTTATGGATAGTTGGAGAGTTGCTCATAATGGATTTCCTGTTTAACAGAACTGTCAAAAATAGTTGGTTTGTTTTTTATGTGTACACTTTGTAAAATTTCATAAAATGAGACATGACACCATAAGGGTCTTCATTTTATTCCCAGTTAGTTTTGGTTCATTCTTTAGCATATCATGGATAATGGGAGAACTGCATCGTAGGGATGTGCAATTTTGTATTGTCATAATACAACATCTCATCCTGACACTTAATGCATACCATATGTACATCTTTCCCTGATCTAATGCGTCTAACGTGAACCATATCCATAATCCTATAACCCATGTGTGATTAGATATGCATGCAGTAAAACCTTTCAAAAACACGCCTAAAGATACTGTATCACACTTGCAACCATTAATTCTATGCTGCCCAATACATATATGCTTAAAATTAAGTCTCAGTGATTATAACAGAACCATTTAGTGCCATCTTGTACATTTACAATCACATGAGTATTTAAGTATTAGTCAGTGCAGCTACAAATCAAGGGAAATGCAAGTAATTTGGGTACATGATAAAATCAGTTAAGAATCCTGAATTAACACGGAGTTCTCATTAATTAATGATCCAATCAGACTTCAGCCTATTCCCATATTCTCAAGAGGGCAAAGAACACCAGTTATTGTTTAATCTACACAAAACGTCTCTGTGGACCATTGATCTTTACAGAGTTACTATTCAAATCAGAGTTGAATTCTGAGATCAAATTAGCCATGAATATGATATTAATTGCATGAAGTGATAACTATAAATTAACACACATTTCTGCACAAAATGTGAATAAAACAGAAGAAAGATGAATTCAGCATAGCTCCTAAAATGCTGTAATTTTGAACCCAATGGATCCTCAGTGTTTGCAGCCCTTATATGAAGAAAATAATGTAGCAGTGGAGAATTAATCAAATTAAATTAAATCAGCTCCACTGACCCACCCCACCATTGCAGTGCAGAAATCAAAATGCACTTGATTCATTTTTTATGATATAATATCTAGGTTATGCTAAATGTATAGATACAAGATATAATTTAAACTCAATATAACTATACTTTGTAATTATATATTTTCTTTTATGCACACTGAGAGCATATGCACCAAGACAAATTCCTTGTGTGTCCAATCACACTTGGCCAATAAATAATTCTATTCTATTCTATTCTATTCTATTCTATTCTATTCTATTCTATTCTATTCTATTCTATTCTATTCTATTCTATTCTATTCTATTCTATTCTATTCTATTCTATTCTATTCTATTCTATTCTATTCTATTCTATTCTATTCTATTCTATTCTATTCTATTCTATTCTATTCTATTCTATTCTATTCTATTCTATTCTATTCTATTCTATTCTATTCTATTCTATTCTATTCTATTCTATTCTATTCTATTCTATTCTATTCTATTCTATTCTATTCTATTCTATTCTATTCTATTCTATTCTATTCTATTCTATTCTATTCTATTCTATTCTATTCTATTCTATTCTATTCTATTCTATTCTATTCTATTCTATTCTATTCTATTCTATTCTATTCTATTCTATTCTATTCTATTCTATTCTATTCTATTCTATTCTATTCTATTCTATTCTATTCTATTCTATTCTATTCTATTCTATTCTATTCTATTCTATTCTATTCTATTCTATTCTATTCTATTCTATTCTATTCTATTCTATTCTATTCTATTCTATTCTATTCTATTCTATTCTATTCTATTCTATTCTATTCTATTCTATTCTATTCTATTCTATTCTATTCTATTCTATTCTATTCTATTCTATTCTATTCTATTCTATTCTATTCTATTCTATTCTATTCTATTCTATTCTATTCTATTCTATTCTATTCTATTCTATTCTATTCTATTCTATTCTATTCTATTCTATTCTATTCTATTCTATTCTATTCTATTCTATTCTATTCTATTCTATTCTATTCTATTCTATTCTATTCTATTCTATTCTATTCTATTCTATTCTATTCTATTCTATTCTATTCTATTCTATTCTATTCTATTCTATTCTATTCTATTCTATTCTATTCTATTCTATTCTATTCTATTCTATTCTATTCTATTCTATTCTATTCTATTCTATTCTATTCTATTCTATTCTATTCTATTCTATTCTATTCTATTCTATTCTATTCTATTCTATTCTATTCTATTCTATTCTATTCTATTCTATTCTATTCTATTCTATTCTATTCTATTCTATTCTATTCTATTCTATTCTATTCTATTCTATTCTATTCTATTCTATTCTATTCTATTCTATTCTATTCTATTCTATTCTATTCTATTCTATTCTATTCTATTCTATTCTATTCTATTCTATTCTATTCTATTCTATTCTATTCTATTCTATTCTATTCTATTCTATTCTATTCTATTCTATTCTATTCTATTCTATTCTATTCTATTCTATTCTATTCTATTCTATTCTATTCTATTCTATTCTATTCTATTCTATTCTATTCTATTCTATTCTATTCTATTCTATTCTATTCTATTCTATTCTATTCTATTCTATTCTATTCTATTCTATTCTATTCTATTCTATTCTATTCTATTCTATTCTATTCTATTCTATTCTATTCTATTCTATTCTATTCTATTCTATTCTATTCTATTCTATTCTATTCTATTCTATTCTATTCTATTCTATTCTATTCTATTCTATTCTATTCTATTCTATTCTATTCTATTCTATTCTATTCTATTCTATTCTATTCTGTTCTATTCTATTCTATTCTATTCTATTCTATTCTATTCTATTCTATTCTATTCTATTCTATTCTATTCTATTCTATTCTATTCTATTCTATTCTATTCTATTCTATTCTATTCTATTCTATTCTACTCTACTCTATTCTATTCTATTCTATTCTATTCTATTCTATTCTATTCTATTCTATTCTATTCTATTCTATTCTATTCTATTCTATTCTATTCTATTCTATTATTCTATTCTATTCTATTCTATTCTATTCTATTCTATTCTATTCTATTCTATTCTATTCTATTCTATTCTATTCTATTCTATTCTATTCTATTCTATTCTATTCTATTCTATTCAAACAAAGATAGGTAAACATACAAACTACCAGGGGCCAACCAGATCTCAGGGATAAGGAGTGCATGGGAAGAGGAGAATGCTGTTTAATTCTACTGTGCTTGTAAATTACCTGTTTAGGCAATCTAAATTTTGCACTCTTTTTTGTCTTTCTCCCTTCTTCTTTTCCTGGTCGATGCTGCAGCTTGTAGAATAAGCGGCTAAGAAAATAGTCCATCGGGTCAATCGTGGCGAAAGTGCCACAGGCGTTGGTGATCGCCAGCCAGTATTCCTCAAACTGGGCTGCCGTGAATTGCGGGCGTTGTCGGATACCAGCGTGTCAGGCAACCCGTGGGTTGCGAATAGGTGGCGCGGGGCTGCGATTACTGCCTCGGCTGTCATGGATTTCATGAGTATGATCTCCAACCATTTAGAAAGCGTCGACAACCACTAGGAAGGTTTGGCCGTGGAAAGGGCCAGCAAAATCAATGTGGATTCTTGACCAGGGCCCTTGGGGTTTTCCCATTCCTGACTGGGGCCGTTGGGGTAGAGGTCTGGACTCTTGGCAAGCCTGGCATTTCCTACCCTCTCAGCAATCTCTGAGTCCATGAGTGGCCACCACACATAGCTTCTTGCTAGCCCCTTCATCCTTACGATCCCTGGGTGACCCTCGTGGAGGTCCAATACCTTTCCCTTAATTTATCCGGGATTACCACTCGATCACCCCATAGCAGGCACCCCTTGAGCCGAGAGCTCATCACGTTTTTACAAATTCCTTAAACCGTTCGCCCGGCGCAGCGGCCACCCTCTTGTACCCAACCGGTACAGTCCTTAACATAATGTCGGTATGATGCCGAGCCACTTCCTTAGATGTGACTGGGCCAGAGTCCAAAGAGTCAATAAGCAGGATGGGCGTCCCGGTGGGGTCTTGATCGCCCCTGGTAGTGGGCATCTGCTTAGCGTCCGCATGCCCCACTTCTTTTCCTGGTCGATGCTGCAGCTTGTAGAATAAGCGGCTAAGAAAATAGTCCATCGGGTCAATCGTGGCGAAAGTGCCACAGGCGTTGGTGATCGCCAGCCAGTATTCCTCAAACTGGGCTGCCGTGGTGCGGGCCGTTGTCGGATACCAGCGTGTCAGGCAACCCGTGGGTTGCGAATAGGTGGCGCAGGGCTGCGATTACTGCCTCGGCTGTCATGGATTTCATGAGTATGATCTCCAACCATTTAGGAAAAGCGTCGACAACCACTAGGAAGGTTTGGCCGTGGAAAGGGCCAGCAAAATCAATGTGGATTCTTGACCAGGGCCCTTGGGGTTTTCCCATTCCTGACTGGGGCCGTTGGGGTAGAGGTCTGGACTCTTGGCAAGCCTGGCATTTCCTACCCTCTCAGCAATCTCTGAGTCCATGAGTGGCCACCACATAGCTTCTTGCTAGCCCCTTCATCCTTGATCCCTGGGTGACCCTCGTGGAGGTCCAATACCTTTCCCTCAATTTCTCCGGGATTACCACTCGATCACCCCATAGCAGGCACCCCTTGAGCCGAGAGCTCATCACGTTTTTACAAATTCCTTAAACCGTTCGCCCGGCGCAGCGGCCACCCTCTTGTACCCAACCGGTACAGTCCTTAACATAATGTCGGTATGATGCCGAGCCACTTCCTTAGATGTGACTGGGCCAGAGTCCAAAGAGTCAATAAGCAGGATGGGCGTCCCGGGTGGGGTCTTGATCGCCCCTGGTAGTGGGCATCTGCTTAGCGTCCGCATGCCCCACTTCTTTTCCTGGTCGATGCTGCAGCTTGTAGAATAAGCGGCTAAGAAAATAGTCCATCGGGTCAATCGTGGCGAAAGTGCCACAGGCGTTGGTGATCGCCAGCCAGTATTCCTCAAACTGGGCTGCCGTGAATTGCGGGCGTTGTCGGATACCAGCGTGTCAGGCAACCCGTGGGTTGCGAATAGGTGGCGCGGGGCTGCGATTACTGCCTCGGCTGTCATGGATTTCATGAGTATGATCTCCAACCATTTAGAGAATGCGTCGACAACCACTAGGAAGGTTTGGCCGTGGAAAGGGCCAGCAAAATCAATGTGGATTCTTGACCAGGGCCCTTGGGGTTTTCCCATTCCTGACTGGGGCCGTTGGGGTAGAGGTCTGGACTCTTGGCAAGCCTGGCATTTCCCTACCCTCTCAGCAATCTCTGAGTCCATGAGTGGCCACCACATAGCTTCTTGCTAGCCCCTTCATCCTTCGATCCCTGGGTGACCCTCGTGGAGGAGCTCCAATACCCTTCCCCTCAATTTATCCGGGATTACCACTCGATCACCCCATAACAGGCACCCCCCTTGAGCCGAGAGCTCATCACGTTTTTTTACAAATTCCTTAAACCGTTCGCCCGGCGCAGCGGCCACCCTCTTGTACCCAACCGGTACAGTCCTTAACATAATGTCCCGGTATGATGCCGAGCCACTTCCTTAGATGTGACTGGGCCAGAGTCCAAAGAGTCAATAAGCAGGATGGGCGTCCCGGAGTGGGGTCTTGATCGCCCCTGGTAGTGGGCATCTGCTTAGCGTCCGCATGCCCCACTTCTTTTCCTGGTCGATGCTGCAGCTTGTAGAATAAGCGGCTAAGAAAATAGTCCATCGGGTCAATCGTGGCGAAAGTGCCACAGGCGTTGGTGATCGCCAGCCAGTATTCCTCAAACTGGGCTGCCGTGAATTGCGGGCGTTGTCGGACACCAGAGTGTCAGGCAACCCGTGGGTTGCGAATAGGTGGCGCAGGGCTGCGATTACTGCCTCGGCTGTCATGGATTTCATGAGTATGATCTCCAACCATTTAGAGAAAGCGTCGACAACCACTAGGAAGGTTTGGCCGTGGAAAGGGCCAGCAAAATCAATGTGGATTCTTGACCAGGGCCCTTGGGGTTTTCCCATTCCTGACTGGGGCCGTTGGGGTAGAGGTCTGGACTCTTGGCAAGCCTGGCATTTCCTACCCTCTCAGCAATCTCTGAGTCCATGAGTGGCCACCACACATAGCTTCTTGCTAGCCCCTTCATCCTTGATCCCTGGGTGACCCTCGTGGAGGAGGTCCAATACCTTTCCCTTAATTTATCCGGGATTACCACTCGATCACCCCATAGCAGGCACCCCTTGAGCCGAGAGCTCATCACGTTTTTACAAATTCCTTAAACCGTTCGCCCGGCGCAGCGGCCACCCTCTTGTACCCAACCGGTACAGTCCTTAACATAATGTCGGTATGATGCCGAGCCACTTCCTTAGATGTGACTGGGCCAGAGTCAAGAGTCAATAAGCAGGATGGGCGTCCCGGAGTGGGGTCTTGATCGCCCCTGGTAGTGGGCATCTGCTTAAGCGTCCGCATGCCCCACTTCTTTTCCTGGTCGATGCTGCAGCTTGTAAGAATAAGCGGCTAAGAAAATAGTCCATCGAGTCACTCGTGGCCAAAGTGCCACAGGCGTTGGGCGGTCGCCAGCCAGTATTCCTAACAGCGGTCTGTGGTCAGTCACAATTTCAAAGTCTCGCCCAAAAACATATTCGTGAAATTTTTACCCTGACACAATTGCTAGCGCTTCCTTATCTAACTGGCTATAGTTCCTCTCTGGGAGGACATCGTTCTGGAGTAGAAGGCTATAGGGGCTTCTGTGCCGTTTGGAAGTCTGTGGCTGAGCACAGCCCCACCCGTAAGGAGGCACCGCAAACCAGCACTAAGGGCAATGAGCTATGATACTGGATGAGCAGGCTATCGCTCGAGAGCAGGTTTTTTACTGCTTCGAAAGCCCTACTTTCCGACTTTCCCCAAGACCAAACAGTATTTTTCCCTAGAAGCTTATGCAGCGGTTCAGCAACGGTCGCTTTGTTTTTAAAAGACCGCGTAAAATTCACTAGCCCAGGAATGCCTGTAGCTCTGTTTTGTTTGTGGGCGCTGGAGCCTTTCTGATTGCCTTGACCTTGCTCTCAGTGGGGTGAATTCCTTTCTTGTCTATTCGGTAGCCCAAGAATTCGACGGATTCTACCCCTATCTGGCATTTGTTCACTTTAACCTTTAGTCCGGCTGACCGGAAAATGCCCAGAACCTTTCTCAGACGCTCCCCCAATTCCTCTACGTTTTCCCTGATATCAATACATCATCGAAGTAGGGAACTACCCCTGGGAGCCCTTGCAGAAGTCGTTCCATTAAGTTTTGGAACAGCCCCGGTGCCACACTCACCCCAAATTGTAATCGGGTACACTTGAATGCACCCCTGTGAGTTACAATCGTTTGGGCTTCGGCTGTGTTGGCGTCTACGGGCAGTTGTTGGTAGGCTTGAGCCAAGTCTAACTTTGCAAAGACTTGCCCTTGCCCCAAAGAGTGCAGCAAGTGTTGCACCACGGGAACCGGGTAAGCGCTTTTCTGTAAGGCTTTGTTTAGCGTCGCCTTGTAGTCAGCGCAGATTCTAATTGACCCATCTGGTTTTACTGGGGTGACGATTGGCGTCTCCCACTTTGCGTGATCGACTGGCACCAAAATCCCCTGATTTATGAGCTTATCTAGCTCCTTGTCAATTTTAGGTTTAAGGGCAAAAGGGACTCTCCTTGCCTTTAACCTAATGGGAGCTACCTGGGGGTCTAAGTTGAAGGAAATAGGGGTCCCCTTGTACTTGCCCAGGCAGTCCTTGAAGACATCTTCGAACTCGTTCATGAGTATGTCTTTCAGGTTACAGTCACTTCTGTAGATGCCAGTCACTCCCATGCCCAGTGCACGAAACCAGTCTAGTCCCAACAAACTAGGCAGGGTCCCCTTGACGATCGTGATGGGCAGGGTCCCCTTGTACTTGCCCAGGCAGTCCTTGAAGACATCTTCGAACTCGTTCATGAGTATGTCTTTCAGGTTACAGTCACTTCTGTAGATGCCAGTCACTCCCATGCCCAGTGCACGAAACCAGTCTAGTCCCAACAAACTAGGCAGGGTCCCTTCGACGATCGTGATGGGCAGGGTCTTCTTGTGTGGTCCGTACTCGACTCGGACAGAGGTGGTCCCTCGAACAGGGATTCGATTCCCTTGGTAGTCGTGGACTCGTAGCCGTTGTGTTTGCAGGTGGCGCTTCGCGACTGATGGCAGTGACTTCGCCAAAGTGTCCCAGGACATGATGGTGATCGCTGACCCGGTGTCCACTTCGAGTCGGCACCGTACTCCTTCTATTTTGGGTTTGGTGAAGATCTTCTTCTCCACTCGGGTTGAGGCGCGGCCTATGACCACAGTCGTTTGGTTCGAATCCGCGCCTTTTTTGTTTGAGCCAATCGCGGGTCGCCTTGCCGATCCCGCGCTCTGATTGGCCGATTTGAATTTTCGGCGGGAAGGTTGGGGAGCTCGACAGACTTGAGCTAGGTGCCCTTTCTTCTCGCACCGCCGACATGTTGCGTCCTTAAACTTGCAGCGTTGGCGCTGGTGTTGACCTCCGCAACTTCCGCATTCGTCCCGGTCCTCTTTGCCGCGTTTCTCGGTTCGGCAGACCCCTTCCTCATCCTCACCGTCGGATTCGGTCTGGATCTCTTCTTGGTGCACCGGGGTTGACTTTGTGCTCGCCTTTGGTGTGAGAGGCTTTTGCAGTGTCTCCGCCGCTTGGGTGGACATTTCATGTGCTCTGGCTTCGTCCAGAGCGTTTGCCAGCGTCAGATTGCTTTTTGATAGCAGCCGCCTCCGCAAACGCATGTCTCTGACCCCCCTGATGAGTTGCTCCAGCAGCACCTCGTCCAGGTCTCGGTACCCACAGTCTTTGGAGGCTTTCCGCAGGGCGGCCATGTAGTCGCCGATGGATTCGCCCTCTAGCTGTCGGCGCTCTCCAAATTCAAAACGCCGCACGTATTTGGACGGCGTTGGCGCGAAATGGTTTTTTAGCAGGGTTTGCAGAGTTTGCCACGATACCGATTGTATCGGCGTTGGCTCTGCCAGGGCTTCCGCGATGTCGATGACCTCGGGACCGCAGTGGCTCAAGAAGTATGCCCTTTTGCGGTTGTCTGGAACTCCTTGCAGTTCGTTGGCTTCTAGAAAGCTTTCGAAACGGGTCATATACGTTCCCCATTTCTCTCTAGCCGGGTCAAACGGTGCGGGCGGAGTGTAACTGGCCATCTCCGTTTTTCTGCCCTGTGTTTGCTGGGTTCGGTTCTTCCGTGCTTCAGCTCGGTTCTGGTGCTCCTTAGCCTCGAGATCCCACCTTCGTCGCCAGTGTTAAGTTCGGGAAGTAACGAGGCTGGAGACCAGGGTAGTGACAACAGCTCTTTAATATAGGGTGAACCCAGCAACCTGGCTGGGGAAAAACAACCCTTTATATACTGTTTAACCGGCGGCTTCAACCAATCAGCAACGTGCTTGTTTCCCGCCAAAATATTTAAAGATACATAACAACTGCCATCCTGACTTTTTAGACCTTCCTGTGGACACCCTAGTTGCAGATTATTCTGTGAATATGGTGATATGGAAGTTGCCAATGGGATGCCTGAAGGTGAAGTAAACCTGCCATCTCTGGTTATGTATTATTATTTTTATTATTATTATTATTATTATTATTATTATTATTATTATTATTATTATTATTATTATTATTATTATTATTATTATTATTATTATTATTATTATTATTATTATTATTATTATTATTATATCTCATTATTATTATTATTATTATTATTATTATTATTATTATTATTATTATTATTATTATTATTATTATTATTATTATTATTATTATTATTATTATTATTATTATTATTATTATTATTATTATTATTATTATTATTATTATTATTATTATTATTATTATTATTATTATTATTATTATTATTATTATTATTATTATTATTATTATTATTATTATTATTATTATTATTATTATTATTATTATTATTATTATTATTATTATTATTATTATTATTATTATTATTATTATTATTATTATTATTATTATTATTATTATTATTATTATTATTATTATTATTATTATTATTATTATTATTATTATTATTATTATTATTATTATTATTATTATTATTATTATTATTATTATTATTATTATTATTATTATTATTATTATTATTATTATTATTATTATTATTATTATTATTATTATTATTATTATTATTATTATTATTATTATTATTATTATTATTATTATTATTATTATTATTATTATTATTATTATTATTATTATTATTATTATTATTATTATTATTATTATTATTATTATTATTATTATTATTATTATTATTATTATTATTATTATTATTATTATTATTATTATTATTATTATTATTATTATTATTATTATTATTATTATTATTATTATTATTATTATTATTATTATTATTATTATTATTATTATTATTATTATTATTATTATTATTATTATTATTATTATTATTATTATTATTATTATTATTATTATTATTATTATTATTATTATTATTATTATTATTATTATTATTATTATTATTATTATTATTATTATTATTATTATTATTATTATTATTATTATTATTATTATTATTATTATTATTATTATTATTATTATTATTATTATTATTATTATTATTATTATTATTATTATTATTATTATTATTATTATTATTATTATTATTATTATTATTATTATTATTATTATTATTATTATTATTATTATTATTATTATTATTATTATTATTATTATTATTATTATTATTATTATTATTATTATTATTATTATTATTATTATTATTATTATTATTATTATTATTATTATTATTATTATTATTATTATTATTATTATTATTATTATTATTATTATTATTATTATTATTATTATTATTATTATTATTATTATTATTATTATTATTATTATTATTATTATTATTATTATTATTATTATTATTATTATTATTATTATTATTATTATTATTATTATTATTATTATTATTATTATTATTATTATTATTATTATTATTATTATTATTATTATTATTATTATTATTATTATTATTATTATTATTATTATTATTATTATTATTATTATTATTATTATTATTATTATTATTATTATTATTATTATTATTATTATTATTATTATTATTATTATTATTATTATTATTATTATTATTATTATTATTATTATTATTATTATTATTATTATTATTATTATTATTATTATTATTATTATTATTATTATTATTATTATTATTATTATTATTATTATTATTATTATTATTATTATTATTATTATTATTATTATTATTATTATTATTATTATTATTATTATTATTATTATTATTATTATTATTATTATTATTATTATTATTATTATTATTATTATTATTATTATTATTATTATTATTATTATTATTATTATTATTATTATTATTATTATTATTATTATTATTATTATTATTATTATTATTATTATTATTATTATTATTATTATTATTATTATTATTATTATTATTATTATTATTATTATTATTATTATTATTATTATTATTATTATTATTATTATTATTATTATTATTATTATTATTATTATTATTATTATTATTATTATTATTATTATTATTATTATTATTATTATTATTATTATTATTATTATTATTATTATTATTATTATTATTATTATTATTATTATTATTATTATTATTATTATTATTATTATTATTATTATTATTATTATTATTATTATTATTATTATTATTATTATTATTATTATTATTATTATTATTATTATTATTATTATTATTATTATTATTATTATTATTATTATTATTATTATTATTATTATTATTATTATTATTATTATTATTATTATTATTATTATTATTATTATTATTATTATTATTATTATTATTATTATTATTATTATTATTATTATTATTATTATTATTATTATTATTATTATTATTCTAGGACATCTCAGTGAAAAATCGGGGGATAGTATGGGTTGCTTTTCAGCTGACTTTGTACTCGACAGTTTAGCTGTCACTACACTGCACGTAGGTTAGAAATGAACTCAGCCAGGCCTAATTAAGGAAGGAACATTAAAATGTTCATCCTAATCCAGCAGACCACCTTGGAAGTAAGGCATTTTGGCAACTGATGTGTAAGCATCACTAAAGGCTGCTTTGAATGCCATTAAGGTTGGAAGGAAAAATACAAATCAATATAATAAATAAATAAATAAATAAATAAATAAATAAATAAATAAATAAATAAATAAATAAATAAATAAATAAATAAATAAATAAATAAATAAATAAATAAATAAATAAATAAATAAATAAATAAATAAATAAATAAATAAATAAATAAATAAATAAATAAATAAATAAATAAATAAATAAATAAATAAATAAATAAATAAATAAATAAATAAATAAATAAATAAATAAATAAATAAATAAATAAATAAATAAATAAATAAATAAATAAATAAATAAATAAATAAATAAATAAATAAATAAATAAATAAATAAATAAATAAATAAATAAATAAATAAATAAATAAATAAATAAATAAATAAATAAATAAATAAATAAATAAATAAATAAATAAATAAATAAATAAATAAATAAATAAATAAATAAATAAATAAATAAATAAATAAATAAATAAATAAATAAATAAATAAATAAATAAATAAATAAATAAATAAATAAATAAATAAATAAATAAATAAATAAATAAATAAATAAATAAATAAATAAATAAATAAATAAATAAATAAATAAATAAATAAATAAATAAATAAATAAATAAATAAATAAATAAATAAATAAATAAATAAATAAATAAATAAATAAATAAATAAATAAATAAATAAATAAATAAATAAATAAATAAATAAATAAATAAATAAATAAATAAATAAATAAATAAATAAATAAATAAATAAATAAATAAATAAATAAATAAATAAATAAATAAATAAATAAATAAATAAATAAATAAATAAATAAATAAATAAATAAATAAATAAATAAATAAATAAATAAATAAATAAATAAATAAATAAATAAATAAATAAATAAATAAATAAATAAATAAATAAATAAATAAATAAATAAATAAATAAATAAATAAATAAATAAATAAATAAATAAATAAATAAATAAATAAATAAATAAATAAATAAATAAATAAATAAATAAATAAATAAATAAATAAATAAATAAATAAATAAATAAATAAATAAATAAATAAATAAATAAATAAATAAATAAATAAATAAATAAATAAATAAATAAATAAATAAATAAATAAATAAATAAATAAATAAATAAATAAATAAATAAATAAATAAATAAATAAATAAATAAATAAATAAATAAATAAATAAATAAATAAATAAATAAATAAATAAATAAATAAATAAATAAATAAATAAATAAATAAATAAATAAATAAATAAATAAATAAATAAATAAATAAATAAATAAATAAATAAATAAATAAATAAATAAATAAATAAATAAATAAATAAATAAATAAATAAATAAATAAATAAATAAATAAATAAATAAATAAATAAATAAATAAATAAATAAATAAATAAATAAATAAATAAATAAATAAATAAATAAATAAATAAATAAATAAATAAATAAATAAATAAATAAATAAATAAATAAATAAATAAATAAATAAATAAATAAATAAATAAATAAATAAATAAATAAATAAATAAATAAATAAATAAATAAATAAATAAATAAATAAATAAATAAATAAATAAATAAATAAATAAATAAATAAATAAATAAATAAATAAATAAATAAATAAATAAATAAATAAATAAATAAATAAATAAATAAATAAATAAATAAATAAATAAATAAATAAATAAATAAATAAATAAATAAATAAATAAATAAATAAATAAATAAATAAATAAATAAATAAATAAATAAATAAATAAATAAATAAATAAATAAATAAATAAATAAATAAATAAATAAATAAATAAATAAATAAATAAATAAATAAATAAATAAATAAATAAATAAATAAATAAATAAATAAATAAATAAATAAATAAATAAATAAATAAATAAATAAATAAATAAATAAATAAATAAATAAATAAATAAATAAATAAATAAATAAATAAATAAATAAATAAATAAATTCTTCTCTTCAGTTATGCACATAAACATCTTTCCACTTTGTCTCATTCCAACTTGTTTTGTTATGTAGTGGAACTACAGGAAGGAAGGAAGGAAGGAAGGAAGGAAGGAAGGAAGGAAGGAAGGAAGGAAGGAAGGAAGGAAGGAAGGAAGGAAGGAAGGAAGGAAGGAAGGAAGGAAGGAAGGAAGGAAGGAAGGAAGGAAGGAAGGAAGGAAGGAAGGAAGGAAGGAAGGAAGGAAGGAAGGAAGGAAGGAAGGAAGGAAGGAAGGAAGGAAGGAAGGAAGGAAGGAAGGAAGGAAGGAAGGAAGGAAGGAAGGAAGGAAGGAAGGAAGGAAGGAAGGAAGGAAGGAAGGAAGGAAGGAAGGAAGGAAGGAAGGAAGGAAGGAAGGAAGGAAGGAAGGAAGGAAGGAAGGAAGGAAGGAAGGAAGGAAGGAAGGAAGGAAGGAAGGAAGGAAGGAAGGAAGGAAGGAAGGAAGGAAGGAAGGAAGGAAGGAAGGAAGGAAGGAAGGAAGGAAGGAAGGAAGGAAGGAAGGAAGGAAGGAAGGAAGGAAGGAAGGAAGGAAGGAAGGAAGGAAGGAAGGAAGGAAGGAAGGAAGGAAGGAAGGAAGGAAGGAAGGAAGGAAGGAAGGAAGGAAGGAAGGAAGGAAGGAAGGAAGGAAGGAAGGAAGGAAGGAAGGAAGGAAGGAAGGAAGGAAGGAAGGAAGGAAGGAAGGAAGGAAGGAAGGAAGGAAGGAAGGAAGGAAGGAAGGAAGGAAGGAAGGAAGGAAGGAAGGAAGGAAGGAAGGAAGGAAGGAAGGAAGGAAGGAAGGAAGGAAGGAAGGAAGGAAGGAAGGAAGGAAGGAAGGAAGGAAGGAAGGAAGGAAGGAAGGAAGGAAGGAAGGAAGGAAGGAAGGAAGGAAGGAAGGAAGGAAGGAAGGAAGGAAGGAAGGAAGGAAGGAAGGAAGGAAGGAAGGAAGGAAGGAAGGAAGGAAGGAAGGAAGGAAGGAAGGAAGGAAGGAAGGAAGGAAGGAAGGAAGGAAGGAAGGAAGGAAGGAAGGAAGGAAGGAAGGAAGGAAGGAAGGAAGGAAGGAAGGAAGGAAGGAAGGAAGGAAGGAAGGAAGGAAGGAAGGAAGGAAGGAAGGAAGGAAGGAAGGAAGGAAGGAAGGAAGGAAGGAAGGAAGGAAGGAAGGAAGGAAGGAAGGAAGGAAGGAAGGAAGGAAGGAAGGAAGGAAGGAAGGAAGGAAGGAAGGAAGGAAGGAAGGAAGGAAGGAAGGAAGGAAGGAAGGAAGGAAGGAAGGAAGGAAGGAAGGAAGGAAGGAAGGAAGGAAGGAAGGAAGGAAGGAAGGAAGGAAGGAAGGAAGGAAGGAAGGAAGGAAGGAAGGAAGGAAGGAAGGAAGGAAGGAAGGAAGGAAGGAAGGAAGGAAGGAAGGAAGGAAGGAAGGAAGGAAGGAAGGAAGGAAGGAAGGAAGGAAGGAAGGAAGGAAGGAAGGAAGGAAGGAAGGAAGGAAGGAAGGAAGGAAGGAAGGAAGGAAGGAAGGAAGGAAGGAAGGAAGGAAGGAAGGAAGGAAGGAAGGAAGGAAGGAAGGAAGGAAGGAAGGAAGGAAGGAAGGAAGGAAGGAAGGAAGGAAGGAAGGAAGGAAGGAAGGAAGGAAGGAAGGAAGGAAGGAAGGAAGGAAGGAAGGAAGGAAGGAAGGAAGGAAGGAAGGAAGGAAGGAAGGAAGGAAGGAAGGAAGGAAGGAAGGAAGGAAGGAAGGAAGGAAGGAAGGAAGGAAGGAAGGAAGGAAGGAAGGAAGGAAGGAAGGAAGGAAGGAAGGAAGGAAGGAAGGAAGGAAGGAAGGAAGGAAGGAAGGAAGGAAGGAAGGAAGGAAGGAAGGAAGGAAGGAAGGAAGGAAGGAAGGAAGGAAGGAAGGAAGGAAGGAAGGAAGGAAGGAAGGAAGGAAGGAAGGAAGGAAGGAAGGAAGGAAGGAAGGAAGGAAGGAAGGAAGGAAGGAAGGAAGGAAGGAAGGAAGGAAGGAAGGAAGGAAGGAAGGAAGGAAGGAAGGAAGGAAGGAAGGAAGGAAGGAAGGAAGGAAGGAAGGAAGGAAGGAAGGAAGGAAGGAAGGAAGGAAGGAAGGAAGGAAGGAAGGAAGGAAGGAAGGAAGGAAGGAAGGAAGGAAGGAAGGAAGGAAGGAAGGAAGGAAGGAAGGAAGGAAGGAAGGAAGGAAGGAAGGAAGGAAGGAAGGAAGGAAGGAAGGAAGGAAGGAAGGAAGGAAGGAAGGAAGGAAGGAAGGAAGGAAGGAAGGAAGGAAGGAAGGAAGGAAGGAAGGAAGGAAGGAAGGAAGGAAGGAAGGAAGGAAGGAAGGCAGCTGCGGCTGCAGCTGACTGTATCAGTGCCGGCATCCACAGCCACTCCGTCTTGGAGGATTGAGCTTGAGCCTGTTCCTCCTCCTCCTCCTCCTCCTCCTCCTCCTCCTCCTCCTCCTCCTCCTCCTCCTCCTCCTCCTCCTCCTCCTCCTCCTCCTCCTCCTCCTCCTCCTCCTCCTCCTCCTCCTCCTCCTCCTCCTCCTCCTCCTCCTCCTCCTCCTCCTCCTCCTCCTCCTCCTCCTCCTCCTCCTCCTCCTCCTCCTCCTCCTCCTCCTCCTCCTCCTCCTCCTCCTCCTCCTCCTCCTCCTCCTCCTCCTCCTCCTCCTCCTCCTCCTCCTCCTCCTCCTCCTCCTCCTCCTCCTCCTCCTCCTCCTCCTCCTCCTCCTCCTCCTCCTCCTCCTCCTCCTCCTCCTCCTCCTCCTCCTCCTCCTCCTCCTCCTCCTCCTCCTCCTCCTCCTCCTCCTCCTCCTCCTCCTCCTCCTCCTCCTCCTCCTCCTCCTCCTCCTCCTCCTCCTCCTCCTCCTCCTCCTCCTCCTCCTCCTCCTCCTCCTCCTCCTCCTCCTCCTCCTCCTCCTCCTCCTCCTCCTCCTCCTCCTCCTCCTCCTCCTCCTCCTCCTCCTCCTCCTCCTCCTCCTCCTCCTCCTCCTCCTCCTCCTCCTCCTCCTCCTCCTCCTCCTCCTCCTCCTCCTCCTCCTCCTCCTCCTCCTCCTCCTCCTCCTCCTCCTCCTCCTCCTCCTCCTCCTCCTCCTCCTCCTCCTCCTCCTCCTCCTCCTCCTCCTCCTCCTCCTCCTCCTCCTCCTCCTCCTCCTCCTCCTCCTCCTCCTCCTCCTCCTCCTCCTCCTCCTCCTCCTCCTCCTCCTCCTCCTCCTCCTCCTCCTCCTCCTCCTCCTCCTCCTCCTCCTCCTCCTCCTCCTCCTCCTCCTCCTCCTCCTCCTCCTCCTCCTCCTCCTCCTCCTCCTCCTCCTCCTCCTCCTCCTCCTCCTCCTCCTCCTCCTCCTCCTCCTCCTCCTCCTCCTCCTCCTCCTCCTCCTCCTCCTCCTCCTCCTCCTCCTCCTCCTCCTCCTCCTCCTCCTCCTCCTCCTCCTCCTCCTCCTCCTCCTCCTCCTCCTCCTCCTCCTCCTCCTCCTCCTCCTCCTCCTCCTCCTCCTCCTCCTCCTCCTCCTCCTCCTCCTCCTCCTCCTCCTCCTCCTCCTCCTCCTCCTCCTCCTCCTCCTCCTCCTCCTCCTCCTCCTCCTCCTCCTCCTCCTCCTCCTCCTCCTCCTCCTCCTCCTCCTCCTCCTCCTCCTCCTCCTCCTCCTCCTCCTCCTCCTCCTCCTCCTCCTCCTCCTCCTCCTCCTCCTCCTCCTCCTCCTCCTCCTCCTCCTCCTCCTCCTCCTCCTCCTCCTCCTCCTCCTCCTCCTCCTCCTCCTCCTCCTCCTCCTCCTCCTCCTCCTCCTCCTCCTCCTCCTCCTCCTCCTCCTCCTCCTCCTCCTCCTCCTCCTCCTCCTCCTCCTCCTCCTCCTCCTCCTCCTCCTCCTCCTCCTCCTCCTCCTCCTCCTCCTCCTCCTCCTCCTCCTCCTCCTCCTCCTCCTCCTCCTCCTCCTCCTCCTCCTCCTCCTCCTCCTCCTCCTCCTCCTCCTCCTCCTCCTCCTCCTCCTCCTCCTCCTCCTCCTCCTCCTCCTCCTCCTCCTCCTCCTCCTCCTCCTCCTCCTCCTCCTCCTCCTCCTCCTCCTCCTCCTCCTCCTCCTCCTCCTCCTCCTCCTCCTCCTCCTCCTCCTCCTCCTCCTCCTCCTCCTCCTCCTCCTCCTCCTCCTCCTCCTCCTCCTCCTCCTCCTCCTCCTCCTCCTCCTCCTCCTCCTCCTCCTCCTCCTCCTCCTCCTCCTCCTCCTCCTCCTCCTCCTCCTCCTCCTCCTCCTCCTCCTCCTCCTCCTCCTCCTCCTCCTCCTCCTCCTCCTCCTCCTCCTCCTCCTCCTCCTCCTCCTCCTCCTCCTCCTCCTCCTCCTCCTCCTCCTCCTCCTCCTCCTCCTCCTCCTCCTCCTCCTCCTCCTCCTCCTCCTCCTCCTCCTCCTCCTCCTCCTCCTCCTCCTCCTCCTCCTCCTCCTCCTCCTCCTCCTCCTCCTCCTCCTCCTCCTCCTCCTCCTCCTCCTCCTCCTCCTCCTCCTCCTCCTCCTCCTCCTCCTCCTCCTCCTCCTCCTCCTCATTAGGAATGGATGGCTATCTTTAAAAGGCCAAGAATGATACACAATTTTATTTTTATTTATTTATTTATTTATTTATTTATTTATTTATTTATTTATTTATTTATTTATTTATTTATTTATTTATTTATTTATTTATTTATTTATTTATTTATTTATTTATTTATTTATTTATTTATTTATTTATTTATTTATTTATTTATTTATTTATTTATTTATTTATTTATTTATTTATTTATTTATTTATTTATTTATTTATTTATTTATTTATTTATTTATTTATTTATTTATTTATTTATTTATTTATTTATTTATTTATTTATTTATTTATTTATTTATTTATTTATTTATTTATTTATTTATTTATTTATTTATTTATTTATTTATTTATTTATTTATTTATTTATTTATTTATTTATTTATTTATTTATTTATTTATTTATTTATTTATTTATTTATTTATTTATTTATTTATTTATTTATTTATTTATTTATTTATTTATTTATTTATTTATTTATTTATTTATTTATTTATTTATTTATTTATTTATTTATTTATTTATTTATTTATTTATTTATTTATTTATTTATTTATTTATTTATTTATTTATTTATTTATTTATTTATTTATTTATTTATTTATTTATTTATTTATTTATTTATTTATTTATTTATTTATTTATTTATTTATTTATTTATTTATTTATTTATTTATTTATTTATTTATTTATTTATTTATTTATTTATTTATTTATTTATTTATTTATTTATTTATTTATTTATTTATTTATTTATTTATTTATTTATTTATTTATTTATTTATTTATTTATTTATTTATTTATTTATTTATTTATTTATTTATTTATTTATTTATTTATTTATTTATTTATTTATTTA